>NW_015557205.1:0-14345 GCF_001515605.1 Sinocyclocheilus anshuiensis | reverse complement strand
AGCAGAGCTACTGCAAGCGATTTTTAGTGCTGCAAATCCATTTATCCTTTGCTGAAACTTCCGCGTCTTCATGGACAGCACAGGTCAAGGTTGCTTAGCAACGGCAGACGCCTCCGGAGCGCAAGCGCCCGAACGCTTTGGGAAAAAGCAGAAAGCGGCACGCCTAGCGTTTTCCACGCGTTTTTAGGCGCGATATGTAAATGGCCCCTAAAAAACCGTAATAGCACATGCAGCGGCAGCAGCGACAGCCTCCCCCCGGGTCCTAATGCCCGTTCGGTAAGGAGTTTTAATTCCGTAGGGGGCGCTGTTGGTCTACTTCTAATAAAATGAAGTACTGATGAAAATGAAGAGACTGTTTCTGATTAAATAAAGCAGTAATTGATGCCATAAAATCATGAGTATGTTTTGATTTAAAGGTCAGAAGCTATAGCTTACATTCACAACAACAAAAATTTCAAACACTTAAATCAGTATATATAAAATTATATAATTTATTCATTAATGTGTAATATGTTCGATTTTTTAAACAAATTATGAGCTCTAAACTATTTTCAGAATTTTTACAACTCTTTTGCTTTAAACCATCTACAAATTTTAAATCTTAAAATAAAATGTTTTCAACTGCATCTTTCTAAAAAAAAAATGCAGTGATTAATATATAGTTTATTTATTGTTATTTTCAAATCTTCAATGTACTGTCATTATAAAATAACTTTATTATTGTTTATTTAATTCTAACAAATAAGTTCTTGTTAAAAACTATCCAAAATGAAAAATAATTATATATCGGTTATCGGCCAAAATGAGTTGAAAATTATCGGCATATCGGATATCGGCAAAAATCCAATATGTGCATCCCTAATATACAGTATATATTATCTGCATATACAGAATATCGCACTATTGAGCCACTCAAAATTACCGCAAGGGTAATTCCCTCACCACGACAGCCCTAATTGACACCAAACTTTGTGTGTCACCATGCACAGAACACACCACATATATTTGATAACAGCGCCACTGGTCAAAAGCGGGTGTGCCTCACACGTCCTGAAAAGTGAAGCTGAGGGCTCTTTGATCGCACCCTGGTCGCTGGCTGCAGTACAGGTCATAAACCCCGACCTCTCCATGTAAACAAATGGGACTTGAGGCTCCACCTCACGACACTACTGCGCAGACTCTGGCTCCAAACAAGTCTTTACTGCGCAGACTCTGGCTCCAAATGACGTCATTTACTCAAGATGGCAGCGGCCATACTGAGATGCTTTGGCTTCACTTTTCTATAGTGGAGGGAATAGGAGACACGTCGTCCATCTTTTTTTTTTTTTACAGTCTATGGTCAAAAGTGATAAGCTAATAAATCATATTACTAGTGGTGGTTTTTATGCTTTTTCAGCCATTTTGACTAAAATCATCTTTAAATGGTTTAAATTACTCATTGCTAGAGTTGGTCTGATGCTCCATGCCATTCTTAGCTCCTCATTTTGCCTCTGTAGCTATATTTGTACATTCTTTTATAATTGTGCTGTACAGTCTATAGCCTTATTTATTGTCTGTGGTTATATGTTTGTTTTCAAACACCTAATTTTATTGTATGCAGAATAATACAATGACAATAAAGGCTTTCAATTCAATTCAATTCAATGGCAAAAACAGAAAGCCCAAAAAGCAAACAAAATTTTCCTAAAGCAAATACAATCAGCAGACTATAAATGTTGTTGATAAAATCTAAAAAGTAAAAATAATATTAATAAAAAGGTACATTCGATCAATAATTACTCCTAGCAAAAGTAATACATTTCTGAAAGTAAAAATGAAAACCAATGAGATGGATCTCAAGTAGGCATGGGTATCACTACAAGGCTATAATGGTATTACTATTCTTATGACACTGCACATCAGTCCAGTTCTTTAATGGTATTCATTTTTGTTGTCGTTTGTTTGTTTTTCAATGAAAAAAAAAAAAACCTGAATGGCTTTATGGTATATGCAAATACAAAGCATAAAACTTTATTTAGATTTCGTGAGCACTTTGTCATCTGTAATACATGTCGAGGATCTCATCCATCTGATGTTCATCATGTTCATCTTGTTTGCTACTGTAATGTATATGATATATAACTTTTTAAAGGGGTCCTATTATGCTTTTTCACTTTAACGAGTGTTATCACTATGTCGGAGATGCTAGCTTTCCCAAGGCAGATGAACTTAAGAGTGGTTACAATCATCCGGGTTTAAATCGCGCTCAAATTGATTTGATATTGACACAATATTTACACTGAAGGTCACACCCCTATGGTAAGGGGCATAACATTTCCCAACCAGGCGCCGAGTGGTGCCAATTACAACACACACTGGCCCAGCTAACCAATCACAGCACATTTCGTATTTCAGAAGGCGGGCTTTCATTTGATACAGGGCCTATTCGAGCCATTCATGCGAGACTGGGGAGAGAGGTGTTGTAATAATGTAAAATATGTGAAAAATAATGTGTTTTTCGAACAACCTAGTATGAGAGCCTGTTCTAGTACACCCCCAAAACAAAATCAAGACTTGTAAAAGAGCATAATAGGACCCCTTTAATATGCAGGGTTAATTCCCAACATTAAACAAATAACCATTTACATGCAGGACATTTGCGTTGTATGAATGTGCAGTGAGACTTCAGATATGCTGACTCGTTAGGAAATGTTTTCTCATTAAAATCGTACACTATTCTATTAATTCAATAGAATGTATGGGAGCTCTAGGGAAAGCAATATGGCGGCGCGGTCCCAAAATTGAGGGGAGATGCGGGGGGATGGCATTGAAAAAATATGACAAAAAGCATCCCCTCTGTAAAACCACCATCCCCCCTAACCATCCCCTTTAGATAACAATGTTGTGTATTATGTAAAACATGTAGTGCAAATTAAATGCTAAAATTATCTGCTTATGATAATTCACGAACTAAATAATGGCGATTGGCTACAACAAGCTGCACACAAGCTGAAGCAAGTTTCTGTCATTTTCCACGCAAAATGTTTCAAGCGCAACTTTTTAAATTCTTTAAAAAGAAGACAACAGAAGTTATGATTTGTCCTTGATTAACGTTAAAATTTAAAGACATTACCCTGAAATAATGTTATTGTGCTGTATGTGTGACTGTGAGGGACTAAGAGACAATAGGAGAGCTGGCATTATCGAGACCTATGTCACTGACTTTGCAAAAAAGTATTGAGTCCAAAAGCATTCACTGTGCGATGAAGCCTATTAGAATGCAGTTAGAATGCCCTTATAACTCAAGCAATGAAAGAAAACATACCCATATATGAGTTTTTGTTTTTATATTCATTGCACAAGCAATGTACTTTTCTGAATATTAGCACATGTGCGTGAGCACAAATGTGCCATTAATTTTATACAACAGTGCAGAGCAACACCGTGCTTCGCTGCTTGAATGAATCTGTTTTTGAATTAATCAAGTGAGCCAGTGATTCAACGGTCCATTCAGATGGACTCACTTGTTTAGTTTCTAATTGAATCAGCCGTTTTGAATGAATCCTTTGATTTGAATGATTCAAAAAATCATTTATTAAAACAGGGACTTGCTGCCATCTACTGGCGGTTTTATTGTCATCTTAATTTATCCATGACAGGTATAAACCAGATGCCAACACAAAAACACATTCAGCAAAATAGTTTAATTATCAATATTGGCCAAAATCCCTCCATTTCAGGCACCAGAAGAAAAAAAAACATAATAAATAATAGTTTAAGGCAAATTTTTCATTAAATAAAAACCTTCGAACCCGTTTTACATACATTCTAAATCATAGACATCTTAAAGACATGTAATAAACGTCTATTTGATATCTCATAGGAAACGTCCCATAGACGTATTGCAGATGAGCAAACACTTTCAATTTTCAATCATGTCCAGATTGACAAAGACAGTGTAGACTAATGACGAGTTCTCAGAGTATACCAAGATTCAGCGGGAATGCTAGCGGGAAATGGACATTTTTAAAATTTAGTACCGACTGGTACCAAAGTCAGTACTTCTGACAACACTCTGTCTCAAAGGTAGGGTTGGGCGATGTCTACAGTGAAACATTGCGATGGACGATGACATCGGGAGGGGGGGGTGAATCCATATTCAGAAAGGCACGGAAAACAAATAACGTGTTCTATGAAGCCATTAATGGGACATGGTTAGCCGCTTGCTAGCGGTAGCCTGTTACATTACAGTGCATAAAATTTCACTTACCACATAAACCGAGAAAGAAGAGATGACTGAGGATGATGGCGAATGATTTCCAGATCTGAGCACCACTGACAAACATCTAATCTTGTAAAATGTGTAGTAAATACTGCTGCTCCGTAGCATACACAGAGCATATGTGATCGCGAATCTCGAAAGTGAAAGTAAAAAGCAAGCACGCATTCAAAAGCCATTTCAATGCCCCGCATTTTAATAACTGCTCCCTGATGCCCACAATTTATATACAGTATAATTACTCAATGATATAACGGCAAGAGAAAGTATTGAAAAAAAAAAGTTTTCCTCCCATCTCATATTTATTCCCTTTAGCGGTTCCATAGTATAGCATTTCCATAGCATTTCCTTTCCGAACACTGTATTGGGATGCGGTGGATTGTGGGAGATGGGGTGGGGGGAGGAATCACTATGCCAGCTCAACATCATGATGTCTGTCAGCCATAGGACCAACTCTATCTCAAGGCTTCTTTTACACGTGAAAGCATTTCCACACTAAGGACAGGTGAAAGACTTTTCTGAAGTGTGAATGCGCACATGCACATTAAGTTGTTTTTTTTGTGTGAAACTCTTTCCACACTGAGAGCAGCTGAAAGGCTTTATTCCAGCATGATTTAACATGTGATACTTAAGGGTTTCTTTACGTGTGAAAGTGTTTCCACACTGAGAGCAGGTAAAAGGCTTCATTCCAGCATGATTTAACATGTGATTCTTAAGGGTTTGTTTACGTGTGAAAGTGTTTCCACACTGAGAGCAGGTGAAAGGCTTTACTGATGTGTGAAGCAGCACATGCCAATTGTGTTGTTTTTCCTGTGTAAAACTCTTTCCACACTGAGAGCAGATGAAAGGCTTTATTCCAGCATGATTAAGCATGTGATTCTTAAGGGTTTCTTTACGTGTAAAAGTGTTTCCACACTGAGAGCAGGTGAAACGCTTTGCTGAGGTGTGAATAAGAACATGCTCATTGAGTAGTTTTTTCTGTGTAAAACTCTTTCCACACTGAGAGCAGCTGAAAGACTTTATTCCAGTATGAATTTTCATGTGATTCCAAAGGCTTCCATTATGGCTGAACATGCTTCCACACTGAGAGCAGATGAAAGATTTTTTTCCCGTATGGTTTAGCATGTGATTCTGAAGGCTTCTTTTGCGTTTGAAAGTATTTCCACACTCAGAGCAGGTGAAAGGCCTTTTTCCAGTATGAACATTTATCATGTGTTCGTCAAGGTTTCTTTTCTGTTTGAAACTCTTTCCACACTGGGAGCAGATGAAAGGTTTCATTTCAGTATGAATTTTCATGTGATTCCAAAGGCTTCCTCTATGGCTGAAAGTGTTTCCACACTCAGAGCAGGTGAAAGTCTTTACTCTCTTATGAATTCTCATGTGATTCTTAAGGTATTTTTTACGAGTGAATGCGTTTCCACACTGAGAGCAGCTGAAAGGCCTTTTGACCTCTTTTCTTTGAATGTTGCGTTGCGAGCAACTGTTTTCAGTTTTGGAGCAACTCACAAATTTTTCTCCAGTGACATCATGCGCTTTCTGATCCTGATGCTGATGCTTCTCCTCCACTTCATTCAGATCTTGTCTTTCCTCTTTCACTTTCATCGGGCCTAAAATTAAAACATTAAAGTGATGAAAATCAATTGGGACATTTGGAAAACAAGAAGAACTTAGGGTCAACACGATTTTCTTTTTTTTTTTTTTTAAGTTTGCATTTTCAGGCAAAATTTGCCATTGTTCTGTAAATGAATGGGCAAAATGCATAAAAAGCTTTTTTTTTGTTTGTTTTATTTGAAAATTGTATTGTAGGGCTACCCCCTAATAGTCGACTAATCGTTAGTCGACCAGAAGAGGCTTGGTTGACCAAAATTTTATTAGTCGCAGAAAAAAAAAATCCACAGGCGAAGTCATGCAGTCTGTGACTAACAGATCATTAATGGCTAGTCTATGGTAATAAAGTACACCAGGCAGGACATCCAAACGCTCGTGCCTATCATTCATCGACCTCAAATATGGCTTATCTTAAATATGTAAGTATTAGCAACTTTACATGGCCGCTCAATCTAATGTTAACCTAGAGAAATGTGCGCTCTTGTGACTGTGCGGAGCGTGGAGCTGAACAGTAGCGCGCTCACTGCAGAACAGATGGAGGCGCATATGCGCTCACTTGCTCTTAAAATGGGCTACTCCGTCATTTTTGGTCATACAGATAAGAGTATTACATCTTTCAAATCTGTAAAGACTGTTTATTTGTGTGCACTCACAATAAAAACAAATTGCGCTTTTGTGAAATAATGAAAGCAAACAGGATGCGCTTTCTGCCGTCTCGGTCTGTGAACTTGAGTGCGAAACTCCGTGTATATCTTTACCTTACAGACATAAAAAATATATCTATAGAGATTGAAATGTCTACTTTCAAATGAATCAATTCAAATGGAAGACAAATATTCTCAGATTATGTAATCCGTATTAAACTTGCATACAGGCACATCCTCTACTGAGATGACGAGTCAGTGTCACCGACCTCATCTCTTAAACCGAAAACAAAAACAGTTTTTCAAAATTTTGATAAAATATTAAAATGTTAATGCAGTCTCCTTACAGTTTTCCACTGACACATTCATAATCATTACTTCTGCCGGTGCGCTGTGGCAAGCTTTAGCGCACGCTTGAGCGTTTATTAGGCTATAGGCAATTAAAGGCTCATAATAACGATTTAAATGGTTTATTAATAAACGTGCGATTAGTCAACTAATGCTTCAAATGAACGACTAGTCGACCAGAAAAATCCTTAGTCGAGGACAGCCCTAGTGTTTTGTAAACACCCCCTTCAACTTAACCCCAGTTAAACATCATTAATGAGGCATATACACGACACCGTTTTCAACTAAAAACAGAAAACCTGCGCACTTTGGATGCATTTACACAACATCAGCATTTGTGGGGGCCTTAAAGGGCTAGTTCACCCAAAAATGAAATTAGCCTGTGACACTGAAAATTCATTTATCACGAAGTCACAAAGCCACACATAGAACTGGTGCAAGTGAAGGAGCACAAGCAGAACATGCAGTTTTTTTTCTTGTCGCTTGTGTGACTTTAAACAGCCTTTCTCAGAGGCAACAATGTTCACTCCAGGTAAATTAAAGATTAACTTGGTCCAAATAAGGTTCTGCTATGGACTGCTGTGTAAAGCTGTTTCAGCAGTAACTACAACGGTCTCTTTCTTCATTGTATTCATGCATTAAATTGATCAAAAGTGACATTGAAGACATTTATAATGTAACTGTTCATTAAACTTTATCAAAGAATCCAGAAAAAAAGTATCACCATTTCCACAGAAATCTAAAGAAGCATGACTGTTTTCAACAATGATAATAAATGTTTCTTGAGCATCAAATCTGTATATTAGAATGATTTCTGAAGGATCGTGTGACACTGAAGACTGAAGTAATTATGCTGAAAATTCAGCTTTGCCATTACAGGAATAATTTGCATTTTAAAACAGTCACATAGAAAAATGCTCTTAATGTTTTTGTAATTTTCACAATATTACTTTTTAAAATTGTATTTGGATTAAATAAGTGCAGCCTTGGTGAGCAAAAGAAACGTCTTTTAAAAGCATTAAAATCTTATTGTTTCAAACTTTTGGCAGGTACTGTATCTAGCATTTAAACTGTATATACATTGCAAGAATATTAACTTGTGAAATATCTACCTATATAATTGCCTGTTGAGCAGTGATGTGCTACTCTTCTTCAATATAAATGCTATTGTCTACTTCTGATGTACTAAGTTAAACTTAAACCTCTATGCTGCTTCCAGAGTGAGGAGTCAGGTGAACCAGACATCACAGACTGTCCCGTTGCTCTTGTCATGGTGGTCAACAGAGGCACAGCATGTCCGGTCCATTTAAATCCTGCAAGCACCGCTATCGTGGTTGAAGATGATGTTGTGATGAGTGGTATCCCCAGGTTTGCCGATGCATTTGTATTGTTGTTTGGGTTGATCTATGCATTGCATTTGGACTACCCCAAGAAACTCTCTCTTACTTTTAGCTTCATCCAGAAAGTACTGATGGGTCTTGATGATGGCAAACCACTGAAACCCTGCCTACTCAGTCTCAAAAATGATCTGTTAAAGGATGTGTAGGCCATGTTAAGACTTGTATGTAGGCACTTGTATGTGTCTGTGTTCATACATTTGCATGTTTGTGATGTCGAGTATAATAACTGGTTTGTTGTTTAAAGTATTTGAATGAAAGTTTACATTTTGTATATTATGTTTTGCCCTCCAAATCTACCTCAGTTTTTCATAGTTGCACTTTAAATAGTATAACTTGTTGATCTGAATCTTAAATTGAGATGTGCCTTTATGATAATAAATTATAGTATTTCTGGATGTTTTTGTAAGTCTTCAATGGGATAGACTTGATGTCCTTTTTTAATATTATATATGACCTATATCTTTTTTTGTTATAATTTATTATATTTTTTTCTTTTCTTTTCAATGTCACTTTCAGTTTGATGCATTTCTGTAAGAGATGTACTGTCAAACATATGTCCTGATTTCTTAATGAGTGACAAGGTTTTAAAAATTGTAAGGCTGAATAAATCAATTCTTTAGCTAATGTTGTATTTGTATTTTTTTTTATATGCTGAACTTCAGCCTGATCAATTCATTAGCCTATGAGTAATGCATAAGAGTTTGTGTGTGTTATAGAATTTCTATGAAATTAAGTATTTTTGCATCAAAATAATTGAGTCTGGATAAATGAAAAACATTACTTAGGGTAAACAGTACTTTTAAGTATAGTGTACTCAAATATTAAATAAAATTAAAGAGAAACTTTTAAAGGGGTCATATGATGCGATTTCAAGATTTCCTTTCTCTTTGGAGTGTTACAAATTGATTGTGCATAGATAAGATCTCTGAAGTTGCAAAGACTAAAGTCTCAAAACCAAAGAGATATACTTTATCAAAGTTAAGACTATGCCACGCCCCCCTAAAACGGCTCGTTCTAACACGCCCCCACATATCTACCTCACTATGTGGAAATATTTGCATAATGCCGCCCAAATGTGCACGCAAAGAAAGGCGGCGTGGTTTCAGTAACCGCAGTTAGTGTTGAAGCAGCATGTCAGGGAGACGCTGTGTGTTTCTAGGCGAAAGCAAAAGCACTTTATTTGGCCTTCCGAAAGTAGATGCATTTAGGAATCTTTAAGATTACTTACAACAGAACAGGAGAGAGAGAGAGAGAGAGAGAGAGACTTTGACTTTAAACAAATCTTTAATTACAAATTTTCCTTTAAAAAGTCACATAATTACATAAGATCTACACAAAATACCCACCATTACATAATAAAATAAACAACACCAAGTTTAAAACCAAACCAAATACATCTCAATAAAATACAATTAAACATAAATTTGCAAAGAACCATCAATGTCAGTTTCACACAAACACTTGTTCACCCCCCAATTATAGTTAAAAGTCTCGATATCTTTAACCAATTGATAATAAGCATATTCCACCTTTAACCTTGATTTTATTAAACCCTTTAAAATTGAAACTTCATCAGTTGACCCCATACCATTTAATTTACCTTTACGTGATAGCCAGATTGCCATTTTTGCCTGCCCAAACAAGAAGTTAATCATCACGTGGTTCTGCTTTTTATTTTTGTTATACTTAGGACCATAAATAAAAATTGCAGGTGAAAAAATTTCTCCTAAAATGCTACACCATTCTTCTAATTGAGATAGCAAAGCTTCAAGTCTACCACAGTAAAAAAATAGATGAAAAACCGTTTCTGTTTGCCCACAGAAAGGACACTCCTCCCCTACCTGTGGATCAAGGTGTGCTCTGTATCTGTTTGTAGCTATTAAACCATGCACAATTCTCCACTGAAGGTCCCCAGACCTTTTCTCAATGGGAGCCTTATACAAGGTCCTCCAGCTACCTTTAGGGGAAGTCTCTGATCCAAAAACCTCTTGCCATTTAGATTCTTTTAGTCCCTTTAAAGAGTTTATATGGGAAACTTTAACACATATGACATACAGTGCTTTTTTCCCAGTTTCACTGAAAAGTCCTAGTTCAGGAATTCTGAAGTTGAGCAAAAATCCTTCCCTCTCTTGAAAAGCATCAACAGCAGGCACAATTTTTAACTCTGGGAAAAAGACATCCCTATCTTCGTTTGTTTCCAAACCATTTTTAAAATTCATAGGTAAACATTCAAGAAGATCATTCAACAGTTTCTGTGTCAAGCGAATTGACCTCACACCCAGCTTAGCGGCCAGCATCTCAGCAGACATCCATTTATTTGTTGTTATTAAATGTCCAATCTTTGTAATTCCAGCATTCCTTAAAGCAGTCCTCATTGACGCTGACTTTAAAATGTCCAAATCCACAACGGGATTGTGCAACAGAGGTTCTTCTCTCATCCAAGGGCCTTGCACATCTTTGAGGTTTCTTGATTTACTTAAAATTTCCCAGGCTTTCAACATTGAATGATAAAAAGGTGTCAGTCCAGACAAATCAAGACTTTTAGTGTCCATAAGGAATAGGTGCCGGTCAAGCCCCATACTGCCCGCTTTTCTTAGAAGAGAACAAGCTACTCCAGCCCGGCTTACATCTTTTCCATAAAGTAGCCTTTTTGCCGTCTGTAGCCTAAACGTTTTTATTCTGCTATTAATGTCCACCAGTCCATGGCCCCCCTCTGTACTTTAACAGGAACACTCAGTCCACCTGCCATTTTAATCATGCATGTGGCATCATTGTACAACAATTTTATCATTGCAACAAAATTATCTCCAAAACCAAAAGCCTTCAAAGCTCTATAAAGAAACTGATGATCAACTCGATCAAATGCCTTTTCCTGATCTAAAGATAGAATTCCCATATCAATATTGTTTTTAAAGGCATAATCAATAACATCACGTACTAAATGCAGATTATCACTGATACATCTATCCTTTATACAATAGGATTGATCTTTGTGTATAATTGTGTGCAACACTTTATTTAACCTATTAGCCAAACACTTTGCTACTAGTTTATACTCGGAACACAGAATAGCAACTGGTCTCCAATTCTTTATTAACGTAAGGTCACCTTTCTTGGGAAGTAGTGTTAAAACTGCTCTTTGACAACTTTTAGGAAGAAAACCCACATGAAAAACTTCTTGTAGAACTTCATAAAGATCAGTTCCAATTAAGGTCCAGAAGTGCTTATAGAACTCGCCAGGAAGTCCATCTATACCTGGAGTACGACCTGAGGCAAGTCCTGATACTGCAGCACTTAATTCACCAAAGGTAATTGCAGAGTCCAAAGTTTGTTTATCCTCAGTGGTTAAACGAAAGAGATTTTGCAATAGTTCATTTTGGCTCTTCTCATCCGTGTTCTCAGTCGAATATAACTTAGAATAAAAATCTACTACCAGTCTGCGCATTTCTATAGGATCACTTGTGTCATGACCATGACTATTTTTCAAGCTATACATCTTTTTTTCTTGTACACTTTAGTTCTCCAAGTTAAAAAAGAATGAGGTAGGACCATCCATATCTTTTACTGACAAAAACCTACTTCTCACAAGAGCACCTTTGGTTTTCTCATTTAGAATGGAACTCAACTTTGACTTTTTGTCCGACCACTCTTGTAAATTAACAGAAGGTTCTCTCATCATGTTCCCTTCAATGATTAGAATTTATTTTTCAAGACACTCCAAAGTCCGTTTTAAACACAAAGTTAAAAAATACTTATATTGTTGACAAAATTCCCTTATATGTGTTTTACCAATTTCCCACCAAAGAATTACATTTTCATATCGAGTTTTTTCACTCTTCCATGTCTCCCAAAAATGTCCAAAGGATTCACAAAAACTTCTATCTTGCAACAACTTTACATTAAAATGCCAATAAGCACTCTTATTTCTTCTAGATATCAATGTGCAGTCAACAGTAACAAGCTTGTGATCAGAAAAATGTGTGGGGATAATAGCTGTATGTATAACTCTGTTTTTCATATTGTTTGATACATACAATCTATCTAAACGTGCAGCTGAAATTCTCCCCTCATTTACCTTTACCCAAGTAAACTGTTTTACCAAGACATTATTTTCTCTCCAAATATCCGTAAAATTTAAAGATCCAATAATATTAGCTAAAACAGCAGATGAGTTGAAATTTGGTTCCTCTCCATTCCTATCAAAAGAAGGATCAAGTGTACAGTTCCAATCCCCTCCTAAAATTATCAAATCATCTGAATGTTTTTGTTTTAAAAAAGACTTCCAATTTATTAAAATATTTATCCTATCAAAACCACTATTTGGTGCATAGATATTAACAAAAACAACAAAAAGACCATTAATTTAAACTCTAACTGCCAATTACCGTCCGGGTTCAATTTCTTTTTTAGACATGATTTTAACTTTGGTAGTTGGAGAGAAAATAATTGCAACTCCTGCACTCAAGTTTGTCCCATGAGAAAGAATACACTCATCACCATACCACATTCGCCAGTCAATCTCATTATTCACATCACTATGAGTCTCTTGCAAGAAAGTCACATTTAAATTTTTCAACCTAATAAATTCGATAATAGTTTCTGCCTTCCTCCTATCCCTCATCCCATTAACATTCAGGGATCCCACCCGTAACCTCTCCATAAGAAAAAGAGAGATAGAAAAGAAAACAGACAAGAAACAAAGCATTTTAACCATAGTGACTAGTTAGTTTTTTTTCCCCCTCTTTGGCCTAGTTTTTCCAGTTGTACTTTTTTGTCTGATTGCAGTAATGTGTTTCTTTAGTCTAAAGCGTTTCTGCTGTGATAACTCTTCATGATTACTATGCCTCCTTGCCCACATGACAGATGCTATAAACTTGTCCAAATCTGGGAAAAAATCACTCACTTCAACTTTTTTTCCCTTCGTTTCATCAAGAAATTCATTGATTTGTGCTACAGTATACAAGTCTTCTTTCATCACCTTTGAAATCTCTGCTCCTTCAGACCATTGTTCATCATCCTTCATACTATCATCAGTATATTGAGACATTCCATCCAACTCATCTACTGAGCCTTCCTCTAATGCTTGTGCATCTGTCTGAGTCACATTCTCACTATTAACTACATCTTCAACTTCATCACTTGAATGTCCAATAACAGCAGAACTACATCCAGCTTTCTCACCATCATCAACGCTTTCACTTACCTCAGTATGCTCAGTGACTCCCTCAGAAGGCCTTCGCTTCTCTGTTACTTTTTGTCGTGTCTTTATAATTTCCACGGTGTCAGTATTGTCGTTGTCTTTAATCGATCCATTCTCCGTTGACTCTACAGTCAATCGCTGTTCATTATCCACATTTTTATGCGGGCAAGAGAAGCATTTGTGGCCCAAATTTCCACATTCAAAGCACTTGAGGTTATCGGTACTTGCATACAGCATATAAGAATTTTCTCCATGACTCACGCGGAACAAGATCTCTAACGTACGCTCAGGTGAAGTAAGAAACATCAAAACTAGCCGTCTAAAAGAAAGCACGTGTTTCAACGCTGCGTTTTTACATCCTAATGGGATCATTCTTACTGGACTTGCAATTTTTCCAAATCGTGTCAACGCTTTAGTAATGGCGTCATTTGATATGAAAGGTGGCACATTGGATATTGTTACTTTAGTAGCTGGAGCCGCTAAAGGAGTCACCGGCACAAACATTTCTTTAATCCAAATTCCGCTCTCCGTCAACTGATTCACTAACTGTTCTGTTTTCAAAAACACTACAATAGCCTTATTCATTCGTGATGCTGAGAGAATGTTCTCAAAACCAACCAATTC
Organism: Sinocyclocheilus anshuiensis; assembly: GCF_001515605.1. NCBI lineage: Eukaryota > Metazoa > Chordata > Actinopteri > Cypriniformes > Cyprinidae > Sinocyclocheilus > Sinocyclocheilus anshuiensis. The sequence goes on along the minus strand of NW_015557205.1, from coordinate 263 downwards.
TCCCACCACCACAAGTACCTCCTCCACGCTAACGCCGGGCTCGGGCACACACCTGCACCCATTTCGCATCGACAGGTGAGGGTTTACCTGTACAGGATCAGACGCCATTCCGTCACGCGACAAAAGCCGCGTGCGGCTTAGAGGTACGAAGAATTTTCCTATATAATAATAACTTGACCGAAAAAAAGGGGGAAAAGGAAAAAAAAGAAACTGGAAAAAGAACAGTTTTTCACGCTCCTTCTAACACGCTCCACTCTTCCCAC
>NW_015557204.1:31832-38036 GCF_001515605.1 Sinocyclocheilus anshuiensis | reverse complement strand
TCCGTTGATGGAGAGCAGATCTGTGAGAGACACATACTGAGAGAATGGGCCAAAGTTCTTCTGCAGCCACTCAACACTGTTGTTAGCAGTCAACACACAGCCCGCATCTGACACACACAACAGACACAGTGAAATCACCTTCATGAACTCCAGAACCTTCATATGAAACATCTGTGAACCTCCCCATGAAGACTGAAACATCTGTGAACCTGCACCTCACCTGTTGTGTTTCTTCTGAGGAAGGGCAGGATGAAGAAGTTCACCATGTTTCTTCCTTGAGACTCATTGACGAGTGTGACCTCTGACAGACTGAGAAATGGTTGAAAATAATGTTGAACAAGCATCTTATCAGCTCATGACAGTCTTTAGCTATTGTTGAGGACATCTTTTCTTACATGTGCTGGTAAGTTTGGCAGCTGAGGTTTTTGCTGCTAGTGCACTGCAGTAGGGATGATGACGCAAACGGTAAAAACGGCTTCAGATATTGACCCAACAACATGCTGATGAAAGGGAGGTCTCTCCATTGGTCAGGACTGATGCGCTCTTGTCTCAGCTCTCCAATCACATCCAGCACTTGGGACACAACATCACCTCTGATTGTCTGAGACTGATGATGTAATGAGGAGGAATTACTGTCAGATTCCCAGTCAATCTAACACTGAACACTAGAGGACAGATGTACAAGGCTCATTTACCATATTTGCTGCTGCGCTGGAGAAGATGACGAGGGCTTCGTCCAGAACATCATTTGCTTTGGTGAAAAGCAGTTTCCAGATCTCCTTGGAGTAACTGCTGCTGCTGGATAGTTGACACTTCAGGAGTCCAGCCAGGTTTCCAGCAGTGAAGCCTGTCAGCTACAAACACAGAAGATTTCATCAGTGGACATCAACGTTCAGGAAATATTATGCTGATTCCAGAAACTGCTGCACATTTGGAGGGACACAGATTCCCAGACAATCATCAACATCAGCTCATGTGAACTGAGTTTTCTGTTCATGGTCTTCTTACCGAAGAGCAAGCGTACTGCTGCAGGTCCACACTACAGGGGGCGCTCACGAGTCCAGCGGACAGGAGAGTCTCGTTACTGTGGGGCAGATAAACTCTTCTCATTATTTTTATTTACTTTGAATTTTATTTTTACTCAGTAAAAATTCCAAAAAAGAACAGTACCTGCTGATTCCATTACAAATAGAGGATTCTGTAAAAGTAAATTAAAAGGAAAATAAGAAAAACAGACAGCACATTTTTGTTTATGGTACTTTACAGCTTAAACAATATTAAACTTACCATTGATTGATGTTGAAATACACTGCAAAGTACATGACCATAAATTAATAATAGATTATGAAGTACTTTTCTTTTATGTTTATGAAAATATCAACCCATGAGATTAAAACTTGTGTTTCTTACCGTAACAGGTGGAGGAAAACAGCCTGTTAAAGACACAATAGTAAAATCTCAGAGTTACAGCATAGAAATGTGTCAATCAAAACTGTAGCTTAGAGACTAAATTTTCTGACTAAGAAGATATTGAGTTAATCTGCCATAATGTTAACTTGTTTCGTTTGTGTGCATGTATCTGTACCAGGAGGTGCCATCTGTTCCAGCTGACTCATGTAGTCCTTGATGGGTTGCATCATGTGTGGAGGAACCACAGATTCCTGCAGCCTCTGAACCCTGAAAGAGAGAGAAATCATGTGAAACTGGGCCTCGACCGAAGCAGTGCAGAAATAGTAAAAGAAACAGTGTAATATAAAAAGTTTTACTTACATCTGCTGGTATGACGAGCACTCCAAACCCATCTGACATAAAAAACAAAATAAGGGAAAAAAAATCACCTTACTCCAAAGCAATTATACGTGCTGCCATATGTCCACAGACAGACAGTCTTTGGCATAGATGCTCTTACCTGGCCAGCGAGCATGATGAGATATCCAAGCATCTCAACTAGACCACGGTCTTCAGGAGAAACCAGGATATGATCAAAAAGTATGTTTATGATGATACTTTTCTCTGGCAGACCGGCAAAATCCTCAACTATGAGTTCAGCTGTCTGTCTGGGGGAGAGAACCACCAGTGCATCTATCTGAAATACACAAAGAAACATTTAATTTAACAGACAAACAGAAATCTAATTATCAATCACATTAAACAGAGAATAGAGCTGAATCTTTGTTTTAGAAACAGAATAAAACAAGCTGAAATGCAGCAGATGTTCTTGTCAGTGGGAATGTGGGTAACTCACAGCGCTGAAGTCTTGGTTCAGCTGGTACATTTCCCTCAATGTTGCAAACTTTGAAAATCCACCAAGATTCAGAGTAACCCAGATGCTGCTGTTCTCCGCAGGGCAGCCACCTGAAAACATGTTGATAAAATATATTTATAGATGGATGGATGGATGAATGTATGGATGGATAAACAGATAGATGGATAGATGTACCTGAAACATTTTGTCGGCTCAGGAAGGATCTGATGAAATACTGATAAACATCCTGCACACCTTGTTCTGACATCAGGAGCATGTTGTCACTGAGTTCTGAAACACTGAAAGGACAGCATGTAGGTCAGGTGAGAGTGGAGGTCAGCTGAGAACAGAGTTCATCAGGTGGGATTAGCATTTATGCGTTCAGTGGGCATACAGTATCTGGAAGGTCTGGCAGCTGAACTCTTTGTGACTGAGGCACGTGAGATATTCTGGAGTCAGTGTGGAGAGAAGAGGCTTTAACTTGATCTGGAACCATAATCTCACAAACGACTCATCCTGCAAGTTGCTCATCGTGAATGTGTCATGAACCGTTTGGTCCAGGATGTCACTGAAGGGGGAACTCTGGGAACTGAAGTTCTGGGCAAGAAACAACATGCAAACAGGAATTATATAAAATACTGGTTTCTACACAGCTGATGTGAGATCTGGCAGTTCTTACAGTCATGGAGAGCTGCTGCAGCAGAGCGTTGAGGTTCTGGGAGAGATGCAGGAGGACATTCGAGAGCGTCTCCTCATTGAGCGTGAGGTTTGAGAGTGCTGCGCAGTGCAGGACAGTGGCCACATGTTCCACCAGGTCCGTCAGCTAGAAAGACATAAACACTGTGTGAGATATGATATGAAATCCTAATGCCATGCCAGCAGAGAAGATGCTTGGAATAATGTGTATGTATGTTCCCAGCCTGCGTTTAGCTTACCCCACACGTTCTATTATCAATAAAGACACTGCAGATGTCCTGACTTTCATTCTGGGCTCCAGTTCCCATTCCCGTCTCAATGTAGCTAAATAGTAAACACCCCAAACCACATCAGAGCATTCTCAGTACTCCATCAGAGGAAGTTTCTGGATAGCTATGACATTACTAGTGCAGCAAACTCACAACTGGTTATGGAAGACAGCCGTGAGGTTTGGGTGGATTTCTATCTGGCCGGGAGGAAGAAATCGCCGGAGTATGGGAGAAACCACATGCGTGAACCAGTCGTTAATGTTCACGGGGTCAAACGTGACCAGCTGCTGGCTGGAATTCTGCTTGAACGGAGCGGCGAGCTCGGCAAGTGTCAGGTTGATCATGGCCTGCACCAGTGTGGTGCTCCGCATGCTGCTCAAGTTTTGCTTAAGGAAGAGAGCAAATACAGACAGCAGAAATTAGGAGATGGGGTTTTGGGTTGTAATGCCTTACTGAATGTGTGTTTGTGCTTTTACCGGCTTCGTCAAGGACACAAACTGTCTAACAAAACTCCCGACAGGACTAAATGCCGTCATTAATCCATTCAGTGCCTGAAACCACACATCAGACCAGTTTATCATTCAATATCACAGTCTCTTAAACATCTACTTATTTACTCATCTACATCAGGGCTGGGCAACCATGGCCCTCAAGATACACCTTCTTGCAGAGTTCAGCTTCACCAATAATCACACAAAACCATCTATAACTTTCTAGTAATCCTGGAGATCTTGGCTAGTTTGTTCCAGTAGGTTTGATTAAGGTTGGAGCTGAAATCTGCAGGAAAGTGGTTCTTGAGATCAAAAGTTGCCCAGTTATGATTTACATCCATGATACTGTGACTGGTATGATTCTTGCCTGTCCAAGAGGGTCCTGAGGTGAGGCAGATGGAACGGTGCTCATATAATACGCTGTGCCATTGTTGGAAGGCCATGGGTCCTCAGAGGGCAACAGAGAGGAAAGCAAACTCTGAAACACCAGGCCGAGGGAGCTGTTCGTCAAGCCCACCACCTCGGGATGAAGGAGAAGCTCTGCCTTCTGTTCTGGACTCAAGAGGTGCAAAACCTCCAGCTGACAAGACAGTGAAGAACCTCAGAAAATCTCCAGGACATCAGCACAGAGCTGAGGTTGCCATCGAATGACCATCAGGATAACATCAGATGCGAGAGTGAGTATTCCTACCCCGCTGAAGAGCATGTTGATGGATGTGAAGTCTCGCACTTGAGCCATGACCGAGAACGAGCCGAAGTTCTTCATGAGCCAGTCCTCAGTGCTGTCCTCTGGATCTACACAACCTACAACAACACACAATCAGACTACACAAACCTGCACAAAACCCTCACAGAACACAAAACGCCAGTGCAAGAGGTGAAGTGTTACCTGAGGATGTGTTTCTAGAGAGAAACGGGTACATGAAGAAAGCATAGATCCACTTCTGTCGCACTGGATCCAGACCGGAGAAATGCTGACTCAACTCCTTCACACTATACACACAACAAAGCACACACAGTCAAACACACACATACACAATGAGGTCCTCGTTCATATTCTGCTTTTAGTGTGTGTTGTCATACACAGTCTGGTAGGCGCTGCAGCTGAAGTTTCTGTTGCTGAGGCATGTGAGGAAGTTTCTGGAGATGGACGACAGCAGAGGAGTGAGTTTGATGTCCAGCCACGCTCTGATCACGTGATCCTCATTCATACTGACGCCTCCCGACAGATCCACGACCGGCACGCTGGCCACACTGGAGCGCTGCGAGACAGACAGCGTCACGGCGGAGCCGCAGCAGTGAAGGCTCATGGGATATGTGTGTGTCTGTGTGAGTGCTGGTGTACCATGAAGGAGTAGACATCCAGAGCGGCGCTGATGAGTCCCTTCAGGTGAAGGATGTGGTCTGCATCAGGCTCTGATGGAACGCCAGCACACGTCAGGAAGCTCCGCGTGGGACCGTCCAACTGAGACGCCAATAAATACAGCACAGATTGAGAATGAGAGTTTACGGCATTAAATGTGGGTTCGAGTCCCATTCGAGGGAAGTCTTGTTAACTCTGCGACCATACTTGCAATGCCTCCGGGCATCTATATCAGACACCAAGTCCTTTTTAACTTGAATGGAGAAATCCTGAAATCTCAAAAACTGCTTGCCACAGTTATGTTTAACTTATTAACATAATTAACAACTTGACATATTTCAAACCAGCAACAAATACTCCAACAGCATTAAAAAAGCTTATATTTCAGGCTGGAGTTTGGGTTCCTTGCCACTGTCACCTCTGGCTTTTAAAAGATACTTAATATTTAGTCATGTTATTGATTTAACTGCACTGACACTATCAGATGAGAACAGAACTGAATTGATCTGAATAAAGACACCATTCCGTTTTGTAGAGCTGCTTTTTATTATATAAAGTGCTATATAAATAAATTTGACTTGACTTGATTTTGGATTTTGCCTCTATACTACTGTTCAGAGTTCAACAGAATCCATCATTCCCATGTTTTGTATGTTATCTGAACTGCAGGAGCTGCTCTAGAAGTCTATAAGTAACATGCTCCATAGGCTTTCTCTAGTGACTGATGGCAGTGGAGGGGTTTCATTGTGTCTATGATCTTGTTTTTGTCTAGGTTACTTTTATTTAGAAAGAGTGGTCATGTTCCCTTTGGTTTCACGTTTCTGTCTGGAGGATTGTTGTCTAATCAGCCTGTTTGCGTCTGTCTCCAGTGTTGTTCTGCTATTGTCTTGTTAATGGTTTTGGTTAGTCATTGTATCACCTCTGAGAACTCTGTCATTTTATTCATTTTAATGCTAAAAAAGGCATTAGATTTCTTTATATCACATCGCTCATCTTGCATTATTGTTTAGTTCATATTGAGTGCGTGTGTTTAGCTCTGCTGTCCCAAACAGACAAAACTCTCCAACAAAGAACAATCTAAAAATATCTTGTGTGTGTGTGTGTGTGTGTGTGTGTGTGTGTGTGTGTGAGTGTGTGTGT
>NW_015557204.1:30110-31706 GCF_001515605.1 Sinocyclocheilus anshuiensis | reverse complement strand
TGTGTGAACTCACATCAGTTCATTGTTCTGCTGTAAGTTCAGCACTCGTTCCACAGGTTTGACTGTAAATCATGAAATGAGACGAGATTAATGTGGGCAGAGGGAGGAGATGGAGCAGAATGGAAAGTGAGCGATAGGTCATGGTGAATGAAAGTCAGAAATGTTAAGTCATTTTACAACAACAACATAAAACACAAGAAAGACTGCATTCTGGATGGGTCCTTTTGTCTCAAAAGTTTCTATAGGTTACATAATGGAAAGATCTGAAGTGTTTCACCCACCTCTGCACCGCTGAACACACGATGCCTGAAAACAGAGAGAGACAGAGAGTCATATCTTACATCTGTCATAATGTACACTTAGCTGGACATTATGGCAAAATAAACTCTGACAGAGTGCCTGCATTTAATCTGTGTATCTGTGCATTTAATCACATATATTAATCAGAGTCTGTATGATTTAATTCTGTGAGAAGGACAGTCAGACATGAAACGAGCACAGCTATGGAGGAAAACACTTGAGCGAGAAAATGATAAACGCCATTATTGACAAGTATTTGAAAGACACCACTGACAATTCAGGTACTCCAGAGCATGAAATAAGAGTGTTTAAATATAATAACCATCCTGTGCATTTTCTCAGACACTCATAACATGGACATAATGCACCTGTTTGTTGATTAGTGTGCTGTTTTTCATTAATGAGTTTAAATACAAGTGATAATTGTGGACTCACCAAAACCCATCGCTCCCACATACAGGAGCAGGAAAATTACAGGTGTTCTCATGAGGACTGATCTGCTTCCCTTAGACGCTCCTGTGAAATTCAACTCTTAGAGAAACAGACACAACGCCAGGTCAATGGAATGCTTATTTCTCAGATGATTGTTAAATTCATTAGTCTCAAGCTTTCAGCTGGTTATGACATACAGTACAAGAAAGATTTTACAGCTGCTTGAAGAAGGGATAAAAACAGCCCTGAACTGACACACACACACACACACACACACACACACACATGCTTTAATAGTTTTTATATTTAAAGTGAAAAAGTGACATGAGGCCAAGTATGGTGGCCCATACTCAGAATTAGTGCTCTGCATTTAACCCATCCAAAGTGCACACACACAGCAGTGAACACACACACGGAGCAGTGGGCAGCCATTTATGCTGCGGCACCTGGGGAGCAGTTGGGGGTTCAGTGCCTTGCTCAAGGACACCTCAGTCATGGTATTGAAGGTGGGAGAGAGCACTGTACATTCACTCCCCCCACCTACAATCCCTGCCGGTATGAGACTCAAACCCACAACCTTTGGGTTACGAGGCCGACTCTCTAAGCATTAGGCCACGACTTCCCCGATTTTGAAGGTATTTAAAAAATATATATCAATATTTCAGTAAGTTTCTTCTGCTCACCAAGGCTACATTTCTTTGTTTAAAAATGCAGTAAAAACAGTAATAATTAAAAAAAAAAAAATTTTTTTTAAATTGTCAACTGATAATAATCAGAAATGTTTCTTGAAAGCAAATCAGCATATTAGAATGATTTCTGAAGGTCATGTGACACTGAAGACTGGAGTAATGATGAAAATTCAGC
>NW_015557204.1:22828-29753 GCF_001515605.1 Sinocyclocheilus anshuiensis | reverse complement strand
ATATATTATAATATAATATAATATAATATAATATAATATAGAGCACGGGAACTCAAAGAGCATTTGTATGATCGTAGTTCAGCTGTTAATATGAATTAAGCCAGAAGTCAAAGGCCGCTTGAATGTGTCAGGTGTTATCTGTGGGCAGTGTGGCGTCATGTGTTGGATTACAAACACAGAACAGCAGCACATTCTCACACACATCTCTGTCGTTCCACACTGAACACAACAGAGCCACAGCTGGTTAAACCGGACGAGTGAGGAGATCACCGAAGAGGTTTAACAACACACTCCTGAGTCACACTCACTCACTCTTTAAGACAAATATCATCCCATAAAACAGAACAATCAAACACAAAAATGATGGCATTCCGCCTCTCATATGCTCATGATTGACTTATGAAACATGAAGTGCAAATAAGTGTCTGAGTGTATTGGGAAGGAAGGAAATCATGAAGATGATATGAAACTTTACAGGTACAAATTTAAAATGTCAAAGTCTGCAAAAATTATATAGGCCTATATCCTATATTTCTTTTTTAAGCCATTCCTACAACTATATCAGTCTCAAAAACTGACTAGTACACAAAGTAAGTTATTAAGTAATAATAGATTTGATTTGATTTGATGGAAATACATGATTTTATTAAAAAACTTCAGATGCTGGAAAAATATTGTACCACATTTTTAACGTGGTATCATAAACTGTAAAAAAAACTATCAGCCAACCAGATGATATGTGGATAAATCACATCCATATATTCTGGGATATAAACTATGTGACTGAATTGAGAGTGACATGAACACAAAAGGATTTTCAGCAATGTACTTTAGCAACATGAAATGATATCTAGAAATCACTTCTGAGACGTCTCGGTCACGTCTCAATTCTCCGGATACAAGATCTAAATCACGATCGGCTCATGATGGAAAAATCTGCTAATGTTTGACTTGATCTTTCCAAGGCTAAACTCGCACATGATTTTCAACCAAAATCTGTGAACATCATACAAAAAATATCAAATCATATGAAACGTTGGTAACACTAGTTACGCTACTTTAGTAAAGTACTTTAAATTACATGAACTCACATTAAAAAAAATACTTAAATCAGTTCATGCTAATCACTGTTAATGTTAATTTCGATATTTACTAATACATTTATAAAATCAAAGGTTGTATCTTAATGTTGTTTAATGGACCCGAGCTAACAAGAACTAAAGAGTAGCTGTGTTTTCATTAACTAATGTTAACAAAGATGAATAAATTCTGTAAGAAATGTATTGCTGATTGAATGCATAAACTTAATGTTTGTGGTGTTAATGAAATGTTCAAAGCTCATCTCATAACTTTACATCACTCTCATCTAAGACATCAGATCTGATTTGATTTAAAAAATAGAGATCAGGGTAACACTTTATAATAACTTTCATTAATAAATCATTAACAAAAAATATATAATGCTTAATGGATCATTAGTTAATATATATTCAAAGAGTTAAAAATGTGAAATAATGTGCTTGTTAATGTTTGCTAATACACTTATTAAACATTAGATCATGTTCAAACAAATCATTATTTCATGCAAGTTAAAATGCTTACAAATGTCATTAAACCTTCAATTCCATATGATCAAGCACTTATTGAAAATCTGCAAATGATTTTAAATGATGAAAAGCTTGTGTTAATGCACAACACTTTAGCTGCTGGTGAGGTGTGATACGGGTAAGTTTAGGGACTGGTTTGGGTAGGTTTAAGGGCTGGTTAAAGGGTCAACAGTTTACAGGGGTCAATTTGATTGCTATAAGAACACGGTTCAATCTGTTTATATTATATGTTTTATAAATGAACAAGCATTTTCTTTTAAAAAATGATTTGTTTTCTCCTGTTTATTTATAATTCAAGGAATATCCTGTTTAATGTTACACTGAATGTGAGTGTTGAGGCAATAAAAACATTTTTTTTGCAACAGTAGCTAAAAGTCCAATGCCCGTAAAGATCCTGAATGATTAGTGATTGTTTCTAAACATTTACAAATGATGAAAAGTTTCAACTTTAGATTGGCTACTGCAAAAACACGAACAAATGATTAATAAATGATTAGTAAAGATGTGTGAATAGGGTAATTTCGGGTCTTTCAGGACACTTTTTGCCGTCGAGATGACTGCTCATAAAGGTATTAATGATTAGTAAACATTCATAAACATTTGCAAATGATGAAGAGTTTCCACTTTAGATTGGGTACTGCAAAAAACATGAACAACTAATGAATAGGTTATTTGTTAAGCTGTTTAAATAGAGGTCTATACACAACAAACAAAGACCGACAGATGAAGATCATATGAACTGAACGTTTTCTGGTAAAACATCAGCCTTAGTGCAGTAAACCTCAGAACACTCTTTACATAAAGAGAAATCACTGAGCTTACCTGTCAGGTGTGTTTGTCATGAAGAAGTGAACGAAGTAAATCTGTGCTGTATACTGCCATTCACCGGACTCCACCCACAGCACAGAGAAACAGACGATCAGCAGCTCACATATAAAGACAGCACGAGCTACAGTTACCTGGGCATCGGGAGGCTTCGGTCTGGATCTCAAAAGCCTCGGAGGGCTTTTTATGCAATAAAGTCACGATGTGCTCAATTAAATGTAGCAATTAAAACTTGGATTAAATTATACAACTCCATAATAAAACCAATACTTTTTTATGGATGTGAAATTTGGGGACCAGTACTACATTTTAAAAATTAGGATCAAACTTCAATAGAAAAACTACAACTAGAAATCGTCAAAAACATTTTAGGGATCCACAGAAGCACGTCCAATGATGCCTGCAGAGCTGAATTCGGCTTCTACCCACTGAAGACTGAGATCCAGAAGAGATGTGTTCAGTTCCATCAGTCTGATATAATCCTCGAAACACGCTCGCTCTTCAACAGGTCCATCAAACCCAGCTCCTCACTGACTAAAGCTGCAGCCCCACAGACATTAATACATTTTAATAATAAAAAGAAAGACAAATCCTCTCCAAACACAGATGAAGTAAGCATGATTTAGAAATAGAGAGAGGAAGACAGAGACACACATGGACCGAGCAAGAGCACAGGATCTGTAGACACTGTGATCTGATTTGTGCTAAATATCTCAAGGTGAGGGGAACATTTCTCCCCAGATTTGAAGCCCTGATCCCATCGTTTACTGAGAAAATGCCCTTCTCACTTGGAGAAGATGTCAACACAGCTGCACTATAGCTGCAAAATTTGTATTAACCATTCACAATGTTAGGTGTTAAATATGATTAACTCTGAACTAACTCACTTTATCTTTTCATCTATTTAGATGGATTTTATTTATTATCTACAGTATGTTGTTGTTTTTTTATTATAGTTTATTTTTATTATTTTTGTTAACACTTTATTTTGATGCTCCCTTTTGAACATTCTGGTGACAATAAGTAACGTTGCACCACATGTCAACTAACTCTCATCAGAGTATCAGTAGACTGTCTGCTTAATATCTGCTAACTCTTTATTGTGATGGTCTCCCAACAGACATTCTCCTGACTATAAGTAACTTTGCAAGTACATGTCAACTTATTCTAACCCTAACCCTACCAGTCTACTAATACTCTACTAATACTCTAATGAAAGTCAGTAGATATGTAAGTGCAACGTTACTTATAGTCAACAGAATGTGTTAAAGGGACCATCAAAGTAAAGTGGAACCGCTAATGCTTTGGCAACATTGTGTTACACAGTCATGCTGATAAAACTCAACTGAATTGAGAGAGAGAGAGAGAGATTGAAATCACCTTTATTTACAACACATAGGTAATACCATACTGTGTTACTGCTGAAATCCACATTTCACAATCTTCAGTCTCAATTACAAAGGATCAATAAATAATAATAAATAATAATAATAACAACAACAATAAAAATAACAAAAATACAAAAACCAACAACAGAAAAAAGAACAAAATAACTTAGAAAGTCAACAGCAAATCATCATTTTCATTGACAACACATAACACTCCAAGTATTCACTAACACTGGCTAGTATAGCAACACTAAGCGAACGGTCAGGGAGGTTCGCAGGGAACGCCAGATCTAAAAAGTAAACAACAGCAATAAACATCAATACCAGAAGTGAGGAAACAGGGTAAAGCACAGGGCTTAATACCACTTAAGCTCAGGGCGTTTTTTGGTATTTTCGCATCAGTTCATCCACACACCACTGTAACAATACATGTATATTTACTGTATATTCACTGTATATTCACTGAAATCCATAATGTACTGTACTTTTCTGTCAATAAACAGTGTATCATAATGCTAGCCGCGCTATCAAGTTTCCGAACAATGCTTACAGTATCAAAAACACGCAAACACACGCTCATATAGCCTTACCAGACGCGCGCTCATTCCTCTCCATGGCGCCGCGGGATGTTCTTCACCATATATAACTTGTAATACGATTATCATAGATTGATATAATCCGAGACGCGTGTGCAGTATCCATTCTGTGAGTGATCTCGCCTTCAACACATTTAACGTTTAACTGGTTTTAACAGGTGAGGGCATATATATATTAATATTTGTGAATTAACAAGAGAACAATAATTAACAACAGAACAAGTAGCACCTCTGAGTCACAAAAGAAAATGGAATTGGAATTGAAGGAATTGAGAAACAGCAAGGCAGAATATGTGATAGGACGTCCTGAAATGAGGAGGTATTTCACTAAATCCTGCGTCTTATTTATTAACCACTCACAGGCCAGTTTAACCAGCTACAGAAAGCCATGTGGAATGAAGCCGATGCTCTCAGCCCCTCGATGTTCTGTGAAACACACTCGTTTGCATTGCAGCTTCACTCAAAAGTCTGCTGTAGAGACTCTATCACTGTCTGCACTGCTGGAGATATTTGTGAACGTTTCTCTGTCTTTGAGTTAAATAGAAAAGACTCAAGTATTTACCTACTCAAACAGGGCATCGATTACACAAGTGATAAAGAAAGAAACTCATTCTATTGTAGCATCTGTCAGTGCGTTTTCTGCCTCAGTACAAACACAAAGATGCAGCTGATTTGCATACAACACCGCAGTCTGAAGAATGCAATGCTAATGCTGCGGTGTTGATTCAACTCATTGTAAGGGTCCTCTCATTTGTTCAATATTTTAAAAATAACCTATTGTCAGCGACTATATTAATTGACCACCAACTATGTACACATATGGTTTGTATATGTGTATGCTTTTAATTCACATACGTATAGACATTTAAGGTTAACCTGGTCAAGAAAATTGGTCTGGTTTCCCAGACAAAGCCTGCCATTGAAATGATGAGTCAAAATTTCATCTCTCTCTCTCTCTGTCTGTCACCGGAGAAGACACAGCTTCAGCTGAATTTAATTTGACTGCTATTTCCCTTGATATTTCTGCATGTGGCAGAATCTTTCATCTCAAGCATGTTATGTTGCATTCAGCATGTGTATTCATAGCTTTAGGCCAGTGCTCGAGTTATTTTCTCACAGTGTTTCCTGATTGGTGCGGGTCAACAGTGTTCTGGCACGCAATCTCAGGTTTTACCAAAGTGAAATATGATTTCAGGAATTTGGCCCGCATTTCACCTCATATTTACATGTCAGTCATGGTTGATAAAATAAGCTAGTGAGAGTGCTTGAGGATCTTACTTTATGGACTGCAGAAGAAAAAGAGGAAGATGCTGCAGATGCTCAGGAGGAATCACACAGACGACCTGGAAGACAAAATCAGAACGAGAAGAGGAGTGACTGAAACAGAGATGACGATCCAAAAATAAATGCCTGTACTGAGATATAATCTATATTTCATTATGCTGAATGGTTAGCCCAAATCAGCCAGTGGTGAAGCACACCGCTCAATGACTGAGCTACTGTGGGAGTCTTCTTTGACCGAGCTGAGCTCACACATGGAGAACAAGGAGGACTTGTGTGGACTGAAACACCTGGGCACCACCGATTTAAGGTGATGTCAAATAAATGTAATACTGACTTATTTTTCTTTCTCTTTATTTCTTTCTGTACTGGATTATTACTGTACATTAATCCAACTAAGAAGATGTCCCAACTTCAAATGGATGATTTGACCAACTTCACTGGCCGAACACACTTTGTTACTGAATAGTCCATGTACGTGCTTTAACACACATTTCTTCATTATAATCTACTACAGACACTCATCAACAGTTGACCCATTAATACTAGCACTTTCTATTCTATCTCTATTCTATTTTTCTATTTATTTAAAAACACAGTGTTAGACTAACTGGGCTTGTCACAGCAGTGTTGGTTTAAGTGTAATGTAAGTGTGCTCTGATATGAGCATGAACATGTGGCGCCCTCTTCTGATTCTACAGAAGCACTACAGCAGGAAGAGCTGAAGCAGAATCATGCATTATGCCTTAGTTTCTTTAGAGAAAGCACCACACACAGGCACGCATTTTCTTAGAAATCCTAACAGAAACATTTCTGTAATTTGTATATATATATATATATATATATATAGTGCCTTGCGAAAGTATTCATACCTCTTCATTTTTTTCACGTTTTGTTATGTTGCTGCCTTATGTTAGCTGAAGCACCTTAACAGCCTCCAGTGTTTTTGGCTATGATGCGACAAGCTTTGCACATCAGCATTTGGCAATTATCTGTCATTCTTCACCTCACCTGTTCACCTCTCAAGCTCTGTTAGGTTGGAGGGGGGCAGACGCACATCTCAAGCTCAGGCTGTGGCTGGGCCACTCAAGGACATTCACACAGTTGTCTATAAGCCACTCTTGCTGTGTGTTTAGGGTAATTGTCCTGCTGGAAGCTGAGCCTTCTGCCCAGTCTGAGGTTCTGAATGCTCTGGACTGGGTTTTCATTAAGGCTATCTCTATATTTT
>NW_015557204.1:22350-22818 GCF_001515605.1 Sinocyclocheilus anshuiensis | reverse complement strand
ATTTTGGTGCATTTTTTTTGCTCTGATATGCATTATCAGCTGTTAGACCTTTTATTAAGACGTGTGTGCCTTTCAAAATTATACCCATTGAATTGAATTTGCCACAGGTTAACTTCACTCGAAGTTTAGTAACATCTACAAGTGATATGAATGCTCCTGAACTAATTTTCAACTGTTCCTAATAAAGGGTATGAATACTAATGCAATGGAAACTTGGAATTTGCAAAGATGTTAAAAAAATGTTTATTTTTTTTGTTTGTTTGTTTTATTTGCTTTGCCATTATGGTGTATGGAGTGTAGGTTGATGTGGAAAAAAAATTATTTAAAGCAGTTTAACATAAAGCAGCAACATAAAATGTGAAAAAAATGAAGGGGTATGAATACTTTCGCAAGGCGCTGTATTATAGGCTGTTGGTGTCTGGGCTTATTTATTTTTTAAATGACATGAGACTTTGTGACTTCCTGCAC
>NW_015557204.1:9459-22310 GCF_001515605.1 Sinocyclocheilus anshuiensis | reverse complement strand
ACACACACAGATCTGTGAGTGAAGATAGGTATTTTGGTAATTCACTCACATTTATCAGGAGTCGTAAGATGCATGTTAATTTTATTGAAGACAAAAAAAATAATTTTACAGTAACAGTGAATGTGAAAATAATATTCTACTATTAAGGCACAAAATAATTTGCTATTCTATCATATTAATTTAACAAAATTGTGATTTCCTTCATTTTTGTCAGAAAATGTGTAAATATTTTTATTAGACTAGACTTATGTTTTAAATAAGTTCACAGATTTTTTATACAATCATTACAAATTAAATTAAACAACTTCAGAACAAATACGATTATAAAGACACAAGAGAGACACAAAAATCAACTAATATTAAGTACTGATATCAATCTAATATTGCTCTGATTCATTTCTGATGTTACATTATTGATCCAATGGAGCACTTGTGTTACTCTAAATGATTTCTGATAATAATTTCATAGATTTTTGATTATGGATATTGTATCATGTATCATGTGAAGATCAGAAGCCACACACAGGACACGACGAGCCACAGGCCTGGACCGAGACGAAGAGCTGATGCAGACCCTGAAACATACACACACACACATCATTAGCACTCGACTGATCACACACGGGTCTGATGATGAATCTCAGTGGATCAGAGAGAGTGGGTGTGGCTTTACCCTGAACAGTGACAGTCGCTGCAGCTGATTGGCTGGGAGCCGTTGACTGTGTGCCGCTGCCCGTGACGCTGCTGTTAGCGGGGCTGTTGTTAGCGGGGCTGCTGTTAGCGGGGCTGTTGTTTTGGACGGTGGCGGGTGCAGATGTGCTGGGATCGGCTCGGCCTCCATGCAGACCCACGTTCAGCGTGTCTAACTGAGACTGCGGCTGTGAGGAGATCCAGGCCTGAACCACAGAGTCCTTCTCAAACACCTTCAGATCGGCCACGGCTGAACCCATGAGAGCGCGCACATCAGACACGCTCAGACCCTGAAACACACGCGGCATACAGTCACACTCACATCCACACTGAGAGGAACGTGTGTGTGTGTGTGTGTGTGTGTGTGTGTGTGTGTGTGTTACCGTCACAACAGGTATGCTGAGGCTCCTGAAGGTGTTGATGTCCATAGTGATGTTTGAAGAGGCCAAAGCCCTCACATCCTCAACCGGAGTGCCACCTACACACACACACACACACACACACACACACACACACAGACACACACACACACACACTTTATTATGAAAAAGCAACACACATGTAAAATTATGCAAACCTCGATAGATCCTTTGGTTAGGTTTCATGTAATAGTGCAAAGGATGATATCCATCCTAGTTTTCTGTCTAAAAATGCTTAGAATAATGCCTAAAAAACAGATTCTCCATTTATGATGCATCATGTCTCAAATGTGAACTATAACGCACATTTGGCTGCTTTCTGCATGTTCTTTATGCTGTTTGAGGTTGAATTAAAACCAAATATTGCCATATTATTCTAAAAATTGAAATGTATGGTTCAGATTGCTCAGTTCATATAGGGCTATGAGTTTTTCCTAAAATGGCTCACCACTGGAGCCTAGTGGAAAGGTTTGGTACTACACGAAATTGAAGTTTTACTGAAAGCTCATTTTAAAGATATCAACCTCAAATTTGGAACACATCTTTAGTTTTGTAGCTTTGAATTTCTAGCAGCTTTAGGTTTTACACATGTTTTGTAAAATACATTTAACATGTAGTGCAGTATATGTAAAGTCTTGCATTTTTAAAAGTAAAGCCTTAAGTCTGTGCTCCAAAGAATGTAAGATTTATGACAGTTTAAGTTGGAAATGTCATTTTCAGGTCAATGCATAAAAAGTGGGACTGACAGTTAAAAGGTTAAGGGTGGGTTAGAGTTGAGAGTTAACTTTAGCAAACATCACTTCTGTACAAACCCACTGAGTGTATGAGATATCTGTGTGTGTGTGTGTGTGTGTGTGTGTGTGTGTGTGTGTTTTACCGAGGTAAGGGCTGATGAGGTGGAAGTAAATGGGGCCGTTGCTGCGTTGAGCTCTGAACGAGGAGTTGGCAGTGCTGTACAGAACTGATTTCTGCTCATATGAACACAAGGACAGATCCAGAACTTCTGCATTGCTGCACACGAGCAGAGAGAGACATGAATGACTGAATGAAGTGAGCTGGCAAATGACTGTGTGAGCGAGGGTTTGAGTGTGTGTAGTACCTCAGGTCTCTTTCTGTGATGCTCTGAAGTGTTGAGATGTTCAGTGCGCAGATGTTGGAGCCGATGACGTTCAGCTCGTTAGTGCCTAAAGTGTGACCGGCCACACTCAGATACCTGAGGATCACCTCCTTACTCTACAACACACACACACACACACACACACACACACACACACACACACACACACAGGTTATCTAGCTCCGCTCATCACTTCCAACATTTCATGTATTAAGTTCACGGTAATGTCTAACAAATGTTATTTTGTCCTTCATTTTATGACAACACTTCACAATAGTTAACATTAGCTCATGTGTTAACTAACATTAACAATTAGTTAATAAAAATACAAATGTTCATTGTTAGTTCACATTAGCTCAGGTCCATTAAATAATTTACATTTATGCATTTAGCAGAATGTAGAAATTAACATGAACACGAAAAAAAATGTCCCAAAGCATTTAACAATCGTAGTTATATTTTACCTAATATAGTTATATAATATTAACAAAAGAAACATTATGGTAAAGTATAGCACGCTACAATAAGGTCTCATTTGTTGATAGTAGTTTATGCATTAGTTAACATAAGGATTATGGGTTATACTTTATTTTAAGGTGTCCTTGTTACAGTGTAATTATACATTTAGTATACAATTACTGAGTAATATTAATTAACTCCATGTACTTACGATATGGTTAGGGTAAGGATTATGGTTTGGCTTAGGGTTACTTGTAATTATGAATGATTTATTGTTATTATAATAGTAAGTACATGTAACGTGTAACAAGGATACCTTAAAATAAAGTGTTACTGCAATATGTTTTGCAGCAATTATTAACCTTTGTTAATGTTAGTTAATAAAATAGTTCATTGTTCATGTTAGTTCACAGTGCATCAACAACTGTTAACAAATACAACTTTTAACTTTAATAATGTCTTTGTAAATGTTGAGATTAATGTGAACTAACATTAATAAATGCTGTAAAAGTATTTTCCATTGTTAGTTCATGTTAACCCTGCTGAAAAAAAAAAAACAGCCTACGCTGGTTGGCTGGTCTTAGCTGGTTTAAGCTGGAGGTAGCTAGTTTTAGCTGGTCTCCCAGCCTGACCGGCTAAAGAAGTGGCCAAACCCCCCCTAAAACCAGCCTGCTGACCAGCTATGACCAGATAACCAGCTTAGCTTTTAGCAGTTTTTCTCGGCAGGGAATTAATGTAGTTAAGGTAGTTTTAGTCACAGAAAAGCACACACCTTGTCTTTGTCCCATTCTCCGTTGTTTGAGTCCATCAGTGCGGCGAGCGTGTCGATGCTGGTGATGCTCCAGGTCCTGATCTCGTCGACCGTGGCTTGCCGTGAGACAGACGCAAGTAACTGCAGCGTGCTGTCGGAGAGTCCAGCCGGATACACCTGGAACACAGCGTCCAAGGCTCAGTGCTTGGACCACTTCTCTTCTCCATCTACATGACATCATTAGGATCTATCATTCAGACGCATGGCTTTTCTTATCACTGCTATGCTGATGACACTCAACTCTACTTCTCATTCTAACCAGATGATCCGACGGTAGCTGTTCGCATTGCAGCCTGTCTGAGAGACATTTCTGGCTGGATGAAGGACCATCACCTTCAACTCAACCTTACTAAGACAGAACTGCTCGTGGTCTCAGCCAACCCAGCACTTCCTCACACCTTCTTTATACAGCTAGGTTCATCAACCATAACTCCTTCCAGGACAGGACTGGACTATTGTAATGCTCTCTTGGCGGGCCTTCCTGCATGTACTATCAAGCCTCTGCAACTGATCCAGAATGCAGCAGACAGAGTGGTCTTCAACGAGCCGAAGAAAGCTCACGTCACACCTCTCTTCATCAGTTTGCACTGACTGCCAGTAGCCGCTCGCATCAAATTCAAGGTACTGGTGCTTGCCTACAAGACAACCACTGGTGCTGCACCGATATACCTAAACTCGCTAGTTCAGACCTACACGCCCTCCAGAAGCTTGTGTTCTGCAAGTGAACGGCGCCTTGTGGTGCCATCCCAAAGAAGCACAAAATCACTCTCACGGACCTTTTCCTGGACTGTCCCCAGCTGGTGAACAACCTGCCTATCTCAATCCGAGCAGCCATTTTCAAAAAAAACATCTAAAGACACATCTTTTTCGCCAGCACCTGACCATCTAATACTAGCACTTACCCATTCTATTCTATTCGTTTTGGTCGAATTTATCTATAAACATTTTTTTTTTATATCCTTGATATGTGCACTGTGCTAGACTAACTGAGACTTGTCACAGCACTTGTATATTGTTGCTCTCTCGTTGGTCTGTCTGCTTCTACTTTGTAAGTCACTTTGGATAATAGCATCTGCCAAATGACTAAATGTAAATGTAAGTGTAATCAGCTCACTCACCTGCTTCAGCTTGCTCAGAATGATTCTCTGGAAGTCGTTGTCATCCACCTTCTCCGTGATGGCGGCCAGGTTACCTCTGAGGACCCTGGTGCTCATACAGGCGTCGAACTGGGCCGCGGTGTAGCCGAAGGGGAACGAGGCGTCTGTGATCGTGGCTTCCGTGATGTTTCCCGCGGTGCAGTCTGACCGACACAAACATCAACACGGTCAAACAATCCTGTGACAGCTATGAAACACTCCTCTTTATGTCACAGAGGTTCACCGTCACATGTCAACTATTATTTGGCCCAGTTTAAGCATCCTGGTTATTCTTCGTCTACTTCTTCCTCTGATTGGCTTTCTGACGCAATAATCAACACCAGCTTCATGCCTCTATGTATTCCTATGATTGTCTGAACTCCATATGCCTTTCCAAGGTATTATCCACAGTGATTTATTTAAATAATCTTGGATTTGACTGTAAAATGCCAATTAAATACCAAAGCTGGTGGTGTAGATGGCAGGCAGGCGGTCTGGCTGTATCTTTGAAATGATTTGATGTATTAAAACCAAACTTGAAACCTGTCATCATCTCTGTGCTCTTAAAGTATTCACCAAATTTCAAGTCTTGATCACATACTGGTCAAAAGTTATTTGAAATAATATATCCATCTCTGGTCATCTACATCATTGCTGCTTGCAGCTATTTTTCTTTAAATATATAATGTACTATCAATTTAATTACACATAATATATCTTCATGATAAGTTATATGACAATATATTATCATTCTTATAAGTCATCGTGTGTGTAATTTACCTGCTGAGCGCCCGATTCTGCTTCGAGCGTCTAACTCAGCGTTGCAGTTTTTAAAGAGCTTCTTTAGTTTCGGCTTCTCCGTGTTTCTCGTCCTCAGGAACGGCATGAACACCTTCATGTACTTCCTCTTCACAGGCTGGAACACACACACACACAACACATAAATAAAGCAGCAGTTGACACACCTGGAACCAATGAAGGAAGGATGAGTCAGAGAACAAGCGTTCGTACGGCGCTGAAGCGGCTCCAGAAGTCGTCAGTGAAGTACAGTGGCAGGGTGTCGAGGCGCTCCAGTGTCTGCTGATCCCAACCAGAAGATTTCCTGAAACCCAACAGAGTTCATTTATACAGCGCTTTACACTAAACAGACAGCCTTACAGTAATAAACACACTGTTTCATAAACACGTTATTTAATTCATTGTCAGTAACACTCATAATAAACCCTGTTCTGCAGGGTAATAGAGTTTTCTGATGTTTGTTTCATATCACGTGTGCAGTTCAGTGCAATAATTCTAATGATCACAGTCAACTCAAGTTTGTTGAATGACTGAACTGTAAATGAAGAGCTCTTTGCATGATTTTTCTCACCCATAGACAGTTTCTCCTGAGAGCAGCAGCGATTGCACAGCGCTGATCTGAGCGTCGGACAGATCGTGGCAGTTTTTCAGGCTCTCAATAATGGCTGGATCAGAGTTTTGGATGTAGATGGGGTCGAGAGTGCAGGTCAGGTTACCCAGAACCTCCACGTGATCCTTGCTTAGCCTTTGACCCGAAATACTCTGCAACAACATACACACTTTACAAGAGTCTGGGGTAGAAATGCTGTGTGCGTGAGTGTGTGTGTGTGTGTAAGCTGCTCACCAGACAGTTTTGTGCGTTGTTGAACAGAGTCTTCTGTTTGTCAAGGACACTGGAAAGAATGGAGTAATCTGCTGTGCCCACAGCGCTGAAATACGAGCGGCAGTTCGCCTTCTCCACCTCCTCATAGCTGATCGACAAACATCAACAAATTACCACAAACGAATAGATGGACAAACCAAACCACAGATGACAAGAAAATCAAACAAACACTCTGAAAGTGAGAAGTTAGGTATCAAGAATAAAGCAAAAATAATCAAACATTCATAAATGAAATAAAAGGACACTCATAAAGAAGAGGATGTTTAGGAATTTGTCATTTTTAATTGTAATTTGTGTACTTCAGTAATGACCATTTCTAATTCTTGTCACTCTTTGTGGAGTCTGTTGTCCAAGAGCACAACATGCACAAGTAGGTCTGCACGATTATGACAAAAATCATAATTGTCGATTATTCCCTTGAAATTGTAATTGCAATTATTAATTACGATTATCACAATTTACATTGAATGATGTTTATATGATGCAACTGCATGCCGTATTTTTATATGAAAATAAACAAGATGAAAACACTCTAACTGAAAAACTTTTAGTGCTTTTCTATAGTATTAAGCCTCAAATGTCAACTACACATCGGATTGGTTTCTTCTTTAAATTATAAAAAAGTTAAAATATGAATGGTATTATAATGTTATACTAAAACTAAAACAATGGAAAAACCCTTAAGATAACAGGTAGAAAGAAATAAACGCATCTTAAGCACACAGAATAACATAAGTGGACTTTGAATGATTAATTGCAGCTTTGAATGATTACGTAATTGTGGCATCCATAATTGTAATCGGTAATAATTGGTGAAGTAGTGAAACACCTCTTCTGCGCAGCTGAGATTTGGTATGATAGCAATACTCGTTTGTTTTCTATCTTGGATAATTCAACTTTACTTTCAGTTGCAAGGTACTCACTTGTAGTAAAGCAGGATGTCTGAAGGTAAATCTGTGAAGCTTGGCGAAGTCTCGTCTTTCATGTAGTTGTACATGCACATCAGCTAGAATACAACAATTAAAGAGTTTAATGGTAAACCTCACAGACGCAGACGTAAGTCCTGAGCGGACGTGAGTAAGGTGTGTACCTGACTCTCCTTCAGCTGGACCTTCTGCCGTCCCGACCGACGTCTGCAGGCTTTGACCAGCTGCTTGACCTTGGGCTCGGCGAGCGTCCGGACAGACGTGCAGGTGAAGCCCTGCAGCAGCTCCTCAGACAGCCTGCAGAGGGAGACAAACACACTCATAAAACACCTGCTGCGTCTGTACTGTCTGTGAAAGAGCATAAGTGTGATGAGTCACTCACTTCTCAGTGTCCTCAGTGAGACTCGCCACAGAGCCGAACAGCATCACGGCCTGCGACACGACAGAAAATCTCTCACAAATTTCTCACATATTTTTTTATTTTTCAGTCTCTGACAAGTTCAAATAAGGGTTTTCAGAGACACTTAACAGTAAGCTCCAACTAGTTAACAACAATAAAAATGTTAATTGGAAGTTCATGTTCAGGTCGATTAAGTAATACAGTAACTCTTCATAATCAGGAAAACTATTATCTAGTTGCTTAGTAGCATGCAAAATACTAGCATATCAGCTGTTTATTAGTCCTTATAAAGCACATATTCCTGCCTTTTTCTGCATGACCATATTCTGGATCCCTTAAACCTACAACATACAACTACACTTTAAACTATCAATAGCTAGCAAATTAGGAGTTTGTTGTGGGAAAATTCTAGTTGATAGTGAATATGTGTTCCCCTAACTTGCTTCCAATAATATTAACAGATACAGCTTTTGATTTTAATATGTGACCCTGGAGCACAGAAGCAGTCATAAGTAGCACAGCTATATTTGTAGCAATAGCCAACAATACATTGTATGGGTCAAAATTATGGATTTTTCTTTCATACCAAAAATCATTAGGATATTAAGTAAAAATCATATTCCATGAAGATATTTTGTATATTTTGCAAATTTCCTTCTGTAAAAATATCAAAACTTAATTTCTGTTAGAACCACTATCGTAAAAGATGATTGATAGTTAGCATACAGTTTGGATTGGCGGTATGGTTCTGTTCTGGGCAGAACTCCCTGCGCATCCATGCAGCCTAGCATGGACAAGAGCAGGGAGAGCAGCGATAACCCCCCAAAACAAAACCACATGCTGATATCCCCCAACACAAACTGATAGCAAAATATCAAAGCCTTAAGCAACAAGCATGTTGCCCTTAACCAATGACCAAAAACAAATATGTTGCCAAAAATCGTGTTGCCTTTAACAGATGACCTAATGAATATTTCCAATACCTTAAAAGCTTAAACAACATGTTCTCAATAACAACAGGTAGACTTAAGAAAAACATGTTTCCAATTCAACCACTCCTGAAAAAACAAGCATGTTCCGAATAACGACCGGATTGCTCTGGAACAAGCATTTCCCAACAATATAGCTATAACTTAAGAACAAGCATGTTCCCAATAATGACCAGGTAGCTTAAGAACAAGCATATTCCTAATACGACTAGATAGCTTAAGAACAAGCATGTTCCCAATAATGACCAGGTAGCTTAAGAATGAGCATATTTCCAATACGACTAGACAGCTTAAGAACAAGCATGTTCCCAATAATGACCAGGTAGCTTAAGAATGAGCATATTTCCAATACGACTAGACAGCTTAAGAACAAGCATGTTCCCAATAATGACCAGGTAGCTTAAGAATGAGCATATTTCCAATACGACTAGACAGCTTAAGAACAAGCATGTTCCCAATACGACTACAGCTTTTAGAACAAGCATGTTCCAATAACAACCAGATAGCTCTGGGACAAGCGTGTTCCCGACAATACAGCTATAACTTAAGACCAAGCATGTTCCCAATAACGACCAGGTAGCTTAAGAAAGAGCATATTTCCAATACGACTAGACAGCTTAAGAACAAGCATGTTCCCAATATGACTACAGCTTTTAGAACAGGCATGTTACAATAACAAACAGATAGCTCTGGGACAAACATGTTCCCGACAATACAACTATAACTTAAGAGCAAGCATGTTCCCAATAACAACCAAGCTTAAGAACAAGCATGTTTCCAATACGACTAGACAGAAGAAGCGTGTCTGATACAGGAACAGAATCAACACTGAACAGACGGCTGCATCTAAAACTGAAATATGCTGCCTTTGGAGGACACATTTCAAGGTAGGAAGGCATCAAGACACGTCGAATCCAAAGTTAGCTTCAATTCCTGCCTCCTGAGATACCTCATCTGGTCGATATTAAAGGCAGAATAGATGTATCCTTCACTGCCTTGATACTCACAATCCTTTGTGTCCTATCCCGTGATGGTTGAGCAAAATAAAGATGGCGTCTGAAGTTATTTCTAGCGAGAAATTAGTATTATTAAGTAATTAAGTATTCGCTTAGTTATTACCAAAGCTCGTTCTAGTTTGTTGTAGATCATTGAACATTAAGCTGCCTCTGAAGCATGTCCGATATCAGTTTAATGAGTTACCTTCATGAACAACCTAGGCTGCTGTCTCGCTGCCTATCAGCCAATGACTTCGCAGGCAGCGAGACAGCAGCCTAGGTTTTCGGATGCAGATGACTTCAACTGAAAAACGACCATGTACCATTTTCTCTTGGAGCTGCGCCGCTGCAGAAATGATTCAGTTTGCACCATGGTCGTTATTTCCTGCTGCTTAAATCTGTGCTGTAGTGCTATAAAAATAAAGTCGACTTGACTAGGTTAAAGGGAACAGAACACACAGTTTCGGCCAATCTCATGTTAATCTTGTAGTATTGCATCATTCACATCTCTGAAGAGTCTTCAGTTTTACGATTCTCTCCGAAAACAGCCGAGCTCCTGGAGGCGAGCCGTGGGCAGAGCTGAAGAGTCACGAGCACTTACGGGCCGACTGGCAACAAACACAGACATTTGATGCAGTTTTACAGCAGTTCCTAGTCATGACCGGGATCTTTTATCGCTGGGACTGCTCCGTCTTTCAGCATCAAACGATGTGCAAATCCAGTGTCAGATTGTACCTTGTTATAAAACATACGTCACCGAAGTGACGGGAACAACAAACACGCTCGTGAAACTCCGTTGCTGCCCTGGAAAAACAAACCGCATCCACTGTACATATAACACTGAATAAGGTTATCTTTTCCTCACATCCAAAAACACACATCTTTAGAGACATTCTTCTCGAGCAAGTAACTGCAGCGCTGCCGATGACTTCCGTAACCATGAACAAAACGCGTTGAGCGGTGCACTCTTGCTCTCGCTCGGGTCGCTGAGTACGCGCGTGCACACAAGAATCCAACTCTTAACAGTGTAAAGAACTCAGAATGCATGAAATGGCATTAGACCCCCCTTTAAACGCAGCACATTGCAGAGACGAGCCAGTGCCAACAGATAGTACCGCATATAAGCATTTAACTGAAAACATCTAAATGAGCCTAATAAAGCAATAGGTAGCACGGATAGCCTTAGCAACACGCATGTTGCCAATAACCTGAGAGCACTGAAAGGAACTTAGCTTGTGAAGACGTTCGAGAGAGTGAAACATAGCAGCTGTGGTGTAGATGCTTGATCTCTTGACATCCTTCTTGGGGATGAAGTTCCCATCTGAACTTGTTCTTGAGTCAGTCACATAACGTTGTGGAGTTCATGTCAATAATGTAGCAGTGTGTGAAATAATGCTAACTCAGTTACTTCCGAATCAGGCAGCTTATGATCAATGCGGTTAATTCACGTGTTCGAGTTAACAAATGTTGTGTCCATTGGGGAAATGAATTCCACTTGCTAAATTCCCGATTCCTAGTGATGATGGTGTCTTGCTTGCCGAATTCGCCATTTAATTAGCTATTGAGCAATGTGAAAACTGCTGATAATACTGAGGGACCTTATATATGAATGCTTAGATAGGTGTCGTATTCCTATAGATAGATGGGGATCAGCTGAGAGTCAGCTGATGCGAGCTTGACTAATGTGACCTGCCAGAACTAACATTTAATTTGGACAACTTTAAAGATGATTTTCTCAATATTTTGATTTTTTTGCACCCTCAGATTCCAAATTTTCAAATATTTGTATCTCGGCCAAATATTGTCCTATGCTAACAAACCACACATCAATGGAAAGCTTATTTAATCAGATGATTTATGAATCTCAGTTTTTTTTAAAACTGACCGTTATGACTGGTTTTGTGGTCCAGGATCACATATATTAGTAAATGTTGAAATTGACATTAAGTTTAATACAAGCTTTAGAGGTATTTTTCACTGTTAGTTCATGTTAACTAATGTAGATAACTAATGTTAACAAATACAACATTATTGCAATGTGTTACCGGGTTTTCTGTTTTTACATGATTTTTCATAGTGGTGATTTGTGGTGAACTGCATAGAAACCAGGGGGGTCAACTTGACCCGAACACCATCGTAGGAACAAAAGTTTTGCCTCTTCCATCATCATTAAAACAGTGTAAAAAGCACAGGTCATATGAAATAAACACGGTAGAAATGTCGGCACCTGCTCCTGTGTCCATTGCTTCTGATTGATCAGCGTGACGTTCACAGAGTCCTGAGAGATCAACAAGACGCGCGGGATCGAGCCAGCCAATGCGTCCGGAACATTCTCGATGACTTTAGTTTCATCTATAGACACGATCTGAGGAGGAAAGGATGATAGAATCTGAGAGAGGGTTCAGATGTAGAGGTGACCATTACTTGGTTAAACACATGCCTTCATGACATAAACCAGCTGCAGGATTTCTGGCGCTGAGAGGATGTTGCTGATGAATGTGGGATTTTGGGATATGGCCAGGAGCTCTGAAGATTCAATGCTGGAGATGGTTTCCGCAGGAACGCCCTTGACGAGCGTCCCGAGAGACAGCAGCGAGGGGCCGGTGTTCAACTGAAAAACACCCAGAAGTTCGCTGGTTTAATTTCTCAGAAATGTTGTCTTATTTTTTTTATATATTCTATGTCAGTTAACAGTTTTGATATAGTTTTTCTGTTCTTGTGATATTCAGCTCCAACTCTCAAAAATGCAGCTGGAAGCGTTATTTAGACTCACTGGAAAGTCGGACTCGATGAGAGTCTGTATGACTGCGTTGGCTTGACCCTGATTCCAGCCGTTGACGGCGCTGAGGGTCGAGAGTGCGCCCTTGATGACATCAGCGGAGGCGGAGCTTATCTGAGCCTCCGTCAGGCCCACGCTCTGACTGCCGAGCAGCTGGATGGTGGAGGAGGAGAGCGAAGGGAGATTGGTCGCGAGAGCAGACGTGATCTGAAACGAAGATGAAGCAGGTCAAATGAGGTCAACTGATCAATGAATTGATTGATTGATTGATTGATTGATTGATTGATGGACTGACTGACTGGCTGACTGACCGGATTGATTGATTGATTGATTGATTGACTGACGGATGGACGGACTGACTGACTGACTGACTGACTGACCGGATTGATTGATTGACTGATTGATTGATTATTTGACTGACTGACTGACTGACTGACTGACTGACTGAC
>NW_015557204.1:7500-8876 GCF_001515605.1 Sinocyclocheilus anshuiensis | reverse complement strand
GATTGATTGATTGATTGATTGATTGATTGATTGATTGATTGATTGATTGACTGACTGATTGACTGATTGATTGATTACCTCAGGGCTCTCGGTTCCATTACAGAACACGTTGATCCGCTGGATGAGTACCAAACTGTCGTCTGCTCCTAGAGGCTCTAACGCAAATGAAGGAATTCCACACAGGAACTGGCCTGGCAGCCTGTAACATAAACACACGTGAAGCTGTAGGCTAGATTCAGATTTTACAGTTGCTCTGCTTTAGTTGTGATTTGACCAGACCAGCTGCACACCTGATGGGGTTGAAGGACGGGTTCTGATTGTACAGCTGTGTTACGTAGTAGTTGGCTATGCTGGACTGGATGGTCACGGTGCCATTGAGCAGCTGAAGGTTCTCCGGGTTTTCCAAGAACACACCAATCTACAGAACAACACAAGAGCGCCGTTACTGGAAACACTTCACAGAGATGCTCAAGTCAAGTCATATTTATTTCTATCGTGCTTTATATAATACATGTTGTGTTGAAGCAGATTCAAAGAAATAAACAGGAAAACAACAGAATCAGTGATGCAAAATCATCAAATTTGAGGCAAATTCAATTTCAGCGGTAAAGAAGAAGACAATAGCGCAATTATACAGTTCTCATCAGAGAGTGTCATGCCGTCACGTTAAGTTTCATGTAAACCCAACTAATCAAGCCAAAGGTGAAAGTGGCAAGGAACCTAAACTCCATCAGGGGACAGACGTAGTGCATTTGTTACCTGGTCAGACGACACGAAAGAGTTGAGGTCAGACAGATTGACGTATCTGATGAAGACGCCAATGTAGCTCACAAGCCAGTTTGTGGAGTTCAGCTGAGGATCGGAGGCATTATAGCAACGCGGTGAGCCACCTGTACACACACACACACACACACACACACGCGATGTAAACATACACACATACTACAGCTGAACAAGTCTGGATAGATTGAGAATCACTTTTTTTTAATAGAGATCACAATTCTCCCACGATTCTGTTTTCTTTTTTGTTTTCATTATATTCATTTGAACAAATTAACGTAAAAAAAAAAAATGTTTGAATGAATGATTCAATGATTCATTTGTAAATACTTACCTTGGTTCATTACTAGAAGAATCAGTGTTTTTGAACAAACCTCTTGAATGAATGATTCAATGACACATTTTTAACAGTCACTTGTCGCCACCCACTGGCATAACAATGTAATCAATGCAATCTTTATAAAAAGCACCAAATTACTCTTCAGAAGGTGATTTATCATATATAGACATCAGTATTTCTATTCAAACTATAAACTTTTATCCCAGTACTTCTGTGATTATTTGAATGTTTCTAACACAGAAATAATAATACTGCG
>NW_015557204.1:0-2500 GCF_001515605.1 Sinocyclocheilus anshuiensis | reverse complement strand
ACCTTCTGTTCACCAGTTAGAGAGCCAAACACGGCTTCCTGCGTAGCAAGAAAATGCACTGTTACTTCTGTTAGGGAAGGAAACCACACTAGATTCAAGATCATCACTGCACACAGAATTTCTGGCAGCAAGAATAATTTGAACTCTGTTTTACCCTAGAGAGGTTGAATTCTGCCAAGTCAGAATAAGGCACATAGGTGAAAAACCGACCAAGGTTCAGAACCAGCCAGTCAGTGTCATTTTGGACACCCTGTTTGCAGGCTAAAGAATTTAGAAAAAGCATTGCATTGTTTAAGTTATTATGAAAACAACAAAGCTGAGTGTTGACATTCATCTAGATTCATTCATTTAGCAGGCATAGATTTTAAAGCAAATTACAAATGTGAATGATGCAAGGAGACATACCAGGCTGACTGATCTGGTGCACAGACTGTTTGAGGTAAACTACTAGATTTGCAGCAAGTTCCTCTCTTCTTTTGACAGGTACTTGTAAATAAGCCACATTCAGTCCTCTAACACTGTGAACAACATGAGAGTCACTAACATCCTGATTCTCTTGACATCTCTTTAATAAATATTTACCATATATTTATTTAGACAGCAGATCATCTTTATAAAAACAAACTGAAATGCAATTTGTGACAAAAACCACTCAAACAAAATAATCTAAGATATGTCCTTAATATATATTTAACCTGTCAAAATTAATCTTAGGCCTGAGTAGTTAACCAGCAAATAAAGGCTACTATTGTACTGAAAGAGCTAGTTTTAAATCAAAACATTTAAAGAAATAATATATAGAATCACTCACATCATATGGTAGTTGGTGCAGTTGATGTCAGCTGTGACCTTAAGCAGCATTTCTGCGGTGAAACTGGGGAGGACAGGGATGAGCTTCTCGGTGAACCACACTTCCCAGTCATGAGCCACAAATTCCTGGAACTTCAGTTCAATGATTACGAAGGTTCGGTTCATCATCACGTCTCTCACAGCCGGGGTGATATCGGGAATCTGCGGGGACAAAACACCGGGAGTGTGAATGGCACTGCGTGAAAGTAGCGTTCTTCGGGCTACTCTTCATGGCTTCCACACGCGGCCTCTGTCAGACACTTTGACTCATTGACTTGCCTCAGGAGATGCGGTTAGAGCCGTCAGAAACTCCTCCACATTCTTAAAAGCGTTGCCATTCTCCAGGCGGTCGAACACAGCGTCGATCTGATTGGTGTTGTTCAACGCTCCGGAGCTCAGTGTCAGTTCAGCTACTTGGCTAGGGCTCAGAACCTCCAACGATGCAAACTGAAGCACAACATGGACAGCAGATGATATATAACAGGTGAGGCCGTTTACTTACAATTAAAAATACATTCATAAAATAATGACAATTCACATGGGCAACTGGAGCAAGCCAAAGGTTACTCACGCTGGAGAAATTTTCATTCAGCGTTTGCAAATCCTCCAAGGTAGCGTAGACGGAGAAGTTGCCAAAGTTCTTCTCCAGCCAGTCAGCGCTGCTCGTAATATTGGCAAGACAGGCAGGATCTGGATTGAACATTGGGGGAATTAAACAGAGCACCATTGAACTGGCGAAACACCCGTGACAAGCCGAGACGCAGAAGGATGCCTAGGGAACTACAGCATGACGGGTGGCAACTCAAGACATTGATAGGGCTTAAAGTACCTGGTAGGTCATCTCTCGAGAGGAAGGGATGGACAAAATCAGTGAAGACGACCCGTTGTTGTCCCACCTCCATGAGGGACGCTTGACGACTGAGAGCCTGCACCCTAATTCGGGAAAGATCGTCGGCCGTTACGGATTGCTCAACTCCACTCCCCTGACTACCACTTCGGGATTTACAGAGCACTGAAGATACTTACACAACTTGGTAGGTGTCGCAACTAAAGTTCTTGGAGCTAAGGCAGAACAGGAAATCACTGGAGACTGCTGGCAAGAATGGTCTCAGCCTTCCCTGGAACCAGTCGGTAATGAAGCTGACATCTGTAAGTTGTGTGGCATTGAAGTTGTTGACTTTCACCTCTCCAATGGCATCGAGAATGGCGCTGAAGTTGTTGACTTTCACCTCTGCAATGGCATCGAGAATACGGGACTCAGGCTGATGGTCACTGAGGTTCTGTGAAAGCAAAGGGACATATCTCAATGTAGAGCCCAGAGACAGCACTTCATCTCCTGTTCCGGAAAGCAGGGGTGTCACTCACGCTGTTGGAGTACGCTGACAGAGCAGCCTCCAGAACTCCCGCGACTTTCTGGATGAAAAGCTTCCACGTCTCTGCGCTGCTGATCACGCTACTCGGCTCCTTGCAAGTCAGCAGCGTGACGAGGGCTTCAGAGGACAGGGATGATGCAACCTTTAAAGAAGTGGACAGATTTGTGCAGTCAGAGAACCAGGACTCTTTGCAAAGACAGGCATTCAGGTGCACCGTTCATGGAAGACTTACTGAAGAGCAGGCATAATCAGAGATGCCGAAGTCGCACAGCTGATTC
>NW_015557203.1:457849-461320 GCF_001515605.1 Sinocyclocheilus anshuiensis | reverse complement strand
CCCATGTAGACCCAGCATAAACCATGTGGGGCCCACATATACATGCTGGCTGGGTAATAGTGTTCATCGTCTGTTTGATTACGTCTTTAATTGATTTTTCCGTACATTTCTGCCATATGTACATTAACTGACAGTCACCACTGATAAGCTACCACTAAATATTGTAGAAATTTAATTTGCTGTAAAGTTGCTTTGCAACGATTTGTATCGTGAAAAGCGCTATACAAATAAACTTGAATTGAATTGAATTGAATATTAGCTAAACTCATTTTAAACCCCGTTTGAGACGGAAATTAGATACGATGATCAAAAACGAACTATTGCTCCACATCATGACTGCGTAGACCACTAAGCCATTGTAGACCATGTAAGCATAGCATGCTTAAAATAAGAAACTTAGTTAAAATATAAACAAGAACCGCCGGACATTAGATGAATAGGGAATCTGTTTATTTAAACATTAAAGTAATATCGTGCTTTGAGATAGATGTAGTGCATTTAAAACTTTTGCCAAACTTATCCGCTTTCTCTCTTGCAGCGGACCGAAATGACAGGAGCGGTGGGAGCGCGACACACACAGCCATGAGCACACTCACACAGGTGGAGGGAGAGAGAGAGGGTGAGGGGGAGAGAGAGAAATACAGATGATCTCAAAGAAAGATGTCTCCTTTCAACTTAAACCAAGCACAATTTTGGGAAACATTTCATTCACAGAACGGTCATCATCGCTCCCAAAATAATGTAAGGGTATTTTTTATCCATTTCTCGTATTATATTGTACGAGTACACACACATATTGTGATACGATCTGTTAAAATGGTTTAATTATTCTGTTTATTCTTCATCAACACGTCCTTGTTTTTCTCACAGCTCCCACAGAGAGAGAGAGAGAGAGAGAGAGAGAGAGAGAGCGAGCATAACACACAGCAACCGGACACCCCTCACGGGCACGTCCGACACAGATGCGTCCGAACGCTCCATTAAAAAGTTCAAAAACATTCCTCAGGACTTCATTTATGGTTTTGTCAGCCGCTGGACACGTTCAAACATCTGAACAAACAACATTTTTCATCCCTGGAGCTCAAAAGCTGACGTTGGAATTTCACGCAGGACGATTTTCGCATATGGAAAATATTATGATGTCAGAGGTCACATATGGATATAATTATGTGGTCAAAGGTCAAAGTCATCAATCAAAAATGACGTTTGGTATCGGGTATTACTACCGACAAATGTTTATTTGGTATGCAACAAAGCACTGCTTGTTGTTCAGACACAAATTAATTTATGTCTCCATCAGTGGGAAATCAAGTGGATGACTAAATTTAGACCACTGTCGCCCAGCACTGCACGTTTATCACTTATCAGCTCATTAGTAAAGGCACCAAGACCTGAACTTTGGTAGATTTCTCGAATATTTATTTTATATTTGGCAGATCACCCTGTCAGAGTTTATTTTGGAGTAATGTCTAACATTATCTCTTACTTGTAAATTTATGTTGGTTATATGCTACATGTAATAATTTGTTAATCCTATTAGGTTCTCATCAACTTATTAAGTTCTATTGTCAGTATCATTTAGTCTCTCTAGATAGTGTTACATTTGTGATGGGAAGATTGGAACCATTTATAGACTCTCTTGTTCAGCCTCATTCAGTAAAATGAACTAATCTTTTTTAAAGTCATTTTGTTTATTTGAATGTTACATTTTTTTATAATTTCAATAACCAAATTTCCTGTACATGTTCACATACACAGACTTTGATCATATTTAACATTATGAAATAATTACTATGCAGCCAAAGATAAATTATGAGAAACACAAATAATTAGTAAACCTTCTGACTCCTTCCTTCATTTTTCATGTGACAAACACAAAGAACAAATCTTTATATCTCTTTAACCAACCGCTTCCTTACTTCAGCATCAATATTGTGAGGATGATTTTTGCTTTTGCTCTCCCTTCAACAACAAAATGGGTTCCTGAACTTCCTGTTTAATGATACTGAATGATTTGATTATACTGGGTCATAAAATCAGCAAATCAGAGTTGGGCACTGCCCCCACCCCCCCACCACCACCACCCTGTTAATCTACTACCAGACTATGGTTTATTAATTGAGACACTTTCATTGTGTCCTAGTCATTCACCCACTGGCCATAAGACAGGGCTTCTATAAAATAGCTGGTAAGATGGCATAATTAATTACCTAGCAATCATCGATTTTAAAATATGGTTACGTTATGTTAGGTTGAGTGTCATTTGTAATAGTTTGCACAAAGATTGCAGAGAATATGAGTCTGTGAATGTTAACAGAAAATCCACTTATAGCCACAGTTAGATCTTTTTAATGACAGCTCATTGTTTTCTTTGTCTTTTAATCGTGATCTCATGATAATTCGTATGTATTTTACGTAAAATGTGGTTCTTTAAAACGTACATTTACGTACGTTTTTACAGGCACTAAAACGTACAATACTGACGTATTTTCAGCCTCTAAACGTACAAAACTGACGTATTGACGACACCTAAAAATTAATCCTTATGAATATTGAAATTGCGGCATTAATTTTATTAGTTTTTAGTTGTCATATGAATTAGCTTGTTTTCAGTTGCATTATTAAATTGTTTACTTATGAAATGATAACATTTCGTTTTGTTGTGTGATTTCTGCTGCCAGCTCGTTTCCAAGAATATGCCTACACTGTAAAAAAAATTCTGTAGTTTTTACAAAATAATTTTGGCAGCTGTGGTTGCCAGAATAATTTTGTAAAAAAATACAGAAAAACTGTAAATACATTTACATATACAGTTTTATACATTTACAGTATAAAACTGTAATTTACAAACAAGAAAATTTGAATGTCAGCTCGTTTCCAAGAATATGCCTACATAATGTTAAGACTTTACTTTAAAACCTTAAAATAAATAAAATTTCTGCACTCGTTTAACCTTTACTGTCATGTAAGGTTTACTTTGTTTGCCATGGGCCACAAAAAAGCGTTTTCTCCGACATGCTGTGACTGACAATAGAACTATATAGCCTAAAATACATAAAAAACGCAACATAATTATGAAATGAAACAATTTTATTCGTGCGCTGTAATCCAAATCTTCCGAATCCATACGACTGCGAGGAACAGACCCAAATCCAAGCCTTTATTCGGCGATCTGCTTCTCCATCCCGAGCAGCGAGTCTAGTGACCGTGAGCGTAATGGTGAAAATCAATGAGCATAGCTTGGAGCTGAGTTATGTGGAAATTGTATGTATTTTGGTGCAGGTACTGAATGAATGCGCAGTATACAATAAATGTGACCCTGGACCACAAAACCAGTCTTAAGTCACTTGGGTATATTTTTAACAATAGCAAAAAAACATTGTATATGTCAAAATGATCAATTTTTCTTCTATGCCAAAAATCATTAGGATATTAAGATCATGTTCCATGAAGATATTTTGTAAATTTCTT
>NW_015557203.1:449297-455328 GCF_001515605.1 Sinocyclocheilus anshuiensis | reverse complement strand
ATGTAAACCAGTAAATTCAACAATGCACACTGCTATTAAAATCTGTTTTGTACCTTTAACATACTGACAACCACCATAATAATGCAGGTGGTAAAAGAGAAAGCCACATGAAGAATCAAAGCTCATCACAAGTAGCTTCGCCACAAGCAGAAGTATATACTAATATATAGAAGGTGCACAGAGTCATTCATGCAAACACAAAACACCATCATGGTAACACACATGATACTTAAATAATGCATTAAACTTTCATTAAACAACAGAAGATGTAACATAAAGCCCAAATATACATAACTAATAACAAAAACTATTAAAAAAACATGATTATTTAAACAAAATACTTTCAAATGTGGAGTGTCATGCAGGGAATTCTGGGAATATCAGTTTACAGTTTTTGACTGTAAATTATACATTGATTTGTTATTTTTACTTCTAAAAACTGTAAAATTAACAGCATTTTACTGTAAAATTACATGAAATGTCTGGTTAGATATTTTACAGTTTTTCCCTGTATATAGTACGGGAACTTACTGTTACAGTTTTTTCAGTTTTTTTCCGTAGCGTTTTTACAAAATGTTACAGTTAAAATTACACTTATTTTTTAGTGTTAAATACTTAAATACGACTTAAACCTTAAAATAAATAACATTTCTGCAATCGTTTAACCTTTACTTGTCATGTAATGTTTACTTTGATTGTCATGGGCCACAAAAGACGTTTTCTCCGACATGCTGTGACTGACAATATAACTATAAAATACACCAAAAACGCAACATAATTACGAAATGAAACAATTTTATTAGTGCGCTGTAATCCAAATCTTCCGAATCCATACGACTGCGAAGAACAGACCCAAATCCAAGCCTTTATTCGGCGATCTGCTTCTCCATCCCGAGCAGCGAGTCTAGTGACCGTGAGCGTAATGGTGAAAATCAATGAGCATAGCTTGGAGCTGAGTTATGTGGAAATTGTATGTATTTTGGTGCAGGTACTGAATGAATGCGCAGTATACAATAAATGTGACCCTGGACCACAAAACCAGTCTTAAGTCACTTGGGTATATTTTTAACAATAGCAAAAAAACATTGTATATGTCAAAATGATCAATTTTTCTTCTATGCCAAAAATCATTAGGATATTAAGATCATGTTCCATGAAGATATTTTGTAAATTTCTTACTGTAAATATATCAAAACTTAATTTTTGATTAGTAATATGCATTGCTAAGAACTTCATTTGGACAACTTTAAAGGCGATTTTCTCTGTATTCTCTGATTTTTTTGTACCCTCAGATTCCATATTTTCAAATAGTTGTATCTCGGCCAAATATTGTCCTATCCTAACAAACCATACATCAAAGCTTATTTATTCGGCTTTCAGATGATGTGTAAATGTCAATTTCAAAAAATGGACCCTTATGACTGATTTTGTGGTCCAGGGTCACAAATATATAAGAATTGTTTGTGCATCAGTGAATGTATATTTTTTCACCTGTTTTTGCTTGTTCAATAATGTCAAGACAGACAGCTACCTAGTGCTAACGTCTGGAACTGCATACCATTATATTTGACAAGATATTTTACAAGTTTTGAATAAAGAATGACAATAAACAGATTTTAGGAGAGACTGAATGTTTTAATTCATGATTTTGCCATAATTGGCAGAATACTAAATTTTTTTTGAGTCATGGCATCATCTTGTGCTGTGATTTACTGGAACGCACTGAGGTCGGAAGTGGGACATTTCAACTCCTTTTTTCCTCTATTGCACATCTTCGTCTCAAATGCAGCAAAAGAAATGAGTGGCACCAGAACATCAACAACCCCCCAGTGAGGCTGACCCCATTACCCTGTACCATCCAACGTCTGAGGAAGCAGAGAGTATTTTACTTGAAGTTCAATAAAATTATATTAATCAATAACTTATATAATATAAAGCATTATTCTGATTATTTTGTTATTGGTTCTGTTACTGTAATGTCATGATCAGTTCTCTCAGAAAGATAGCTTTGCTTACATACCAGCATTACAAATCTCATTAAATTTTTTTCTTTTCCAGTTTCTATTGCTTTGCTCAACAAAAACCTGTTTGTCTCACCTCTTCACTAAACTGGATAAGCTGTTGTTTGTGCAGTATTCATAGTGTCCATTCCCATGTGGTGATCACAGAAGGGGTCAGTCCCTTTCATCAGGCTCTTTTGATTGTAATTGATTTTCTACATTTGGACATAAAACTGTATAATCAATAGGCTAAAGAGAGAGGAGTCAGCTGTGATTCATGAGCCTCATAAAGCATTGGTAAAATGTGAATGAGGTGATTTGTTAGACGCTAATCTGAACCTGTAAATAAAACAACAGGCAATGATTTATTTTATTATTAACAGTTAGTTCCAGTCAGGGCCGGTTTAACAATAGGGCTAGGTGGGGCTGGAGCCCCAGGGCCCGAGCAACGAGGGGGCCCGTGATTGGCTGTGGGGCTGTGGAGCCCCACTTATTAGCGCTATTATTTTGTGGAGCTTTGCCGTAAATTCCATGTATTACCATTAGATATTAAAACGTCACGTTTGAATTTGGTTTACTAATCAAATGCATTTATTCTGTATGTTTATGTCCAGTTATTTCAATTGAATAGCATAGAAAATGACCTATACATTGCCATTAAAGTAAAATTACTGAACCTAAGCATAGGAGCCTGATAAAAATGCTAATTTTAGATGAAAATTTCAGACAGCACTTAGAGGCTTTTGCGCCTAAAAAAACAAGTACATATATATGTACATTTTTTTATGTTTGTCCGCCTTGACAATACATATACATATACATATTGACTAATATATTTTGGGCTATATATTTCAATCCAAGGAAATACATTAACATAAGTCATATTTGAAGAAAAAGTGTTGTCTATAACACGCATGGACATATAACACATTTGAATGAATATCAATGATAAAACAAGCTTATAAAATAATCTGGTCACACTTTATTTTAAGGTCCGGTTCTCAATATTTAACTACCAATTAACTATGACTTTTGCCTCAGTAAACTCCTGATTACTGCTCATTAATAGTTAGTAAGGTAGTTGTTAAGTTTAGGTATTGGGTAGGATTAAGGATATATAATATGGTCATGCAGAATATGTGCGTTATAAGTAATAATAAACAGCCAATATGCTAGTAATATGCTAGTTTAATAAATTTAATAAAAAAAATCTTACCAATAATATAATATAATATAATATAATATAATATAATATAAATACATTTTCCCCAATTTTTATGCATTTCTTGCATTATATTAATCAATAATTTATATAATATAATTTTTTCCCCATTTTTATGCATTTCTTGCATTATACTGGGGGTCAGTGAGAAGTAGCAAGATCCAAGACACTTTAGAGCATGTTACAGTGCTGGTGTGAGATGAACATTCTAGTTTCAACCTTCTAGTTTACAAGGTGGTAGTTTTCGAATTTAGTGACATTTTGTCCTGGTATGAATACCTTTAATTTATGA
Organism: Sinocyclocheilus anshuiensis; assembly: GCF_001515605.1. Taxonomy (NCBI): domain Eukaryota; kingdom Metazoa; phylum Chordata; class Actinopteri; order Cypriniformes; family Cyprinidae; genus Sinocyclocheilus; species Sinocyclocheilus anshuiensis. The sequence goes on along the minus strand of NW_015557203.1, from coordinate 451,814 downwards.
AGCTATAAAGAGTGTAAGAGGTCTGCTCTGATTAGAACATATCCAACATTCAGCCTTTTAGCTTGCTTAAGGGTTTCACAAGGAGCTTAAAGTGTGTGGGTTTGTATTATATAACAGTTCAGATTAGTTTTTTTCTTGAAAACCCATTATTGCAACTATTGGTGTTTTTAACTTTTTGTTTTGTTTTGTTTTGCATTAACAATTGATCTGAATGTGAAATCAATATGGCATTATGTGGATTATGTGCAGATTTTGCTTGGAGGCACACCAGTGTCTCCCTGTGAGATAGATGAGACACTCTTGAACCAGGGAAAAGAGGCAGATTCAGAATAAATTTGATTAACCATTTTGCGAGTAAAAATGTACATGGATCATGTTCCATTATCATTTCACTACTGTTTTGATAGAAATTAAGATTTCAAGTATATGCTCAGGTTCAGGCGATTGAAAGTGTGCATATATACTTTTATAGGATCATTATTAAGCATTATTCTGATTATTTTGTTATTGGTTCTGTTACTGTAATGTCATGATCAGTTCTCTCAGAAAGATAGCTTTGCTTACATACCAGCATTACAAATCTCATTAAATTTTTTTCTTTTCCAGTTTCTATTGCTTTGCTCAACAAAAACCTGTTTGTCTCACCTCTTCACTAAACTGGATAAGCTGTTGTTTGTGCAGTATTCATAGTGTCCATTCCCATGTGGTGATCACAGAAGGGGTCAGTCCCTTTCATCAGGCTCTTTTGATTGTAATTGATTTTCTACATTTGGACATAAAACTGTATAATCAATAGGCTAAAGAGAGAGGAGTCAGCTGTGATTACTCTGCACTTCGTTCTGGCATAATCTGGAAATGGTCACGCAAAGAACAATCTTCGATAAGTAAAAATGTCAGCTATTCTATAAAAAATGTGAGAGAGGGGCTCAAAAAAGACAAATGAAAAACGTAAAAGACAAACAGCAGATAAAACATAGTCAGTAAAATCCCCAGCTATCAGGTTATTTTACTAAAGATGATAATGGAGTTGTGAAACAACAAGTGGACCGGGAACATGGAGCAGATAAAAACAGCGCCATTGTCCACACAGATTTTTAGGTTAGTTTGATTATTAACTTGATGGATGTATTTGGCTTTTTGTGTTTGAACAAACTCTATATATTCGCTTAAGGGTTGGGAAATAACCCGGTAGAAAAATGTAAATCGTTTTGCGCGTCATGATGTAAGCTTAAACGCGTTTTAAGCATTGTGGTTTAAAAACAAATGGTTTTAAACTATTCATGGACATTAAGCAGCGGGGCAGAATTCTTGTTGGTAAATGCGCGCGTTAAGACGGTTTCAGCCTGATACGCGCGGCGCGCACCTGCTGGTACAGCGCCTGACCAAACTTGAGTTCTTTTTCGCGCCTTGTGCTTAAACGTTCAAATACACATAGTTGTCAAAATGCCAGTTTTTGCGAGTATCCTCGTCAACACAGTCAGTTGTGTCTTACATTAACGTTAATAGTTAAAGATAAAGCATGTGTAGTAGTAGGCTACATGAGATCCTGGCATTATATGATCTTCACCCAAAAATGAAAATACTGTCATCATTTACTCACCCTCAAGTTGTTCTAAACCTGTATGAATTTCTTTGTTCTCCTCAACAAAACAGAAGATATTTTGAAGAATGTTCATAACCAGAAAGTTTCTGGTCCCCATTGACTCCAATAGTGTTTTTTTTTTGGTTTCCAGTATTGTTCCAAATATATTCTTTTGCGTTCAACAGCAGAGGGAAACTCATACAGGTTTAGAACAACAACAGCATTTTCATTTTTGGGTGAACTATTCCTCTAAAGCAGCCTAATATAGCTGCTGTTGCCATTTGTTGTCAATAATGTGAATCAAACATCAGAAAGAAAATCACTCACTGTCCTTGACTGAATTTATACAGTGAAGACAGTAAGAATTAATGTATATTGAATTTATACAGTGAAGACTATTCAGTCTATTTGTACATTTACTTTATACAATATAATATTTCTTATTCATTTTTTAAAGTTTTTCAAGTAGGTTGATTTCGTATGTATCTTTGTGCTATTATAATTTGTGACTGTTTACTTGTGTTCAGTAAGCTTGGTTTAGCTGCTGTTGCCATTTGTGTTAATAATGTAAATCAAACATCAGAAAGAAAATCACTCACTGTCCTTGACTGAATCACTTTTGTAAAATAAGTAAGAATTAATGTATATTGAATTTATACAGTGAAGACTATTTAGTCTGTTTGTACATTTACGTTATACAATATAATATTTCTTATTCATTTTTTAAAGTTTTTCAAGTAGGTTGATTTCGTATGTATCTTTGTGCTATTATAATTTGTGATTGTTTACTTGTTCAGTAAGCTTTGTTTTACTTGAGCTAGTATTTTTTTTTTGTGATATTAAAATTGGTAACAAGAATTATGAAGTTTCAGTGCATCAAAAAAAATCTGATAGCATAAAAATCCTATTTATCATACATATATATATATATATAT
>NW_015557203.1:444687-448974 GCF_001515605.1 Sinocyclocheilus anshuiensis | reverse complement strand
ATATATATATATATATCATTATTGTGATGGGGGGCCCTGCAGTAAGTCATAGCCCCAGGGCCTAGTGAGGTCTTAATGCGGTCCTGGTTCCAGTCCTCGAATCTGATTGGCTGAGCAGAATATATACAGTCCAACAGCACTGCGACATTTCACTATATGTATCACTCTGCTTGTCAGTGTTTGTGTATTCCATATATACAGTAGCCTACATGTTCGTCTGTGCATTGTGTATGTGCATTCACTCAATTTGCAATTTGTTCAACAACACAAAAAATTATTCACAATCAAAACAAGCAAATCATTAAATCATTCATATAACCAAATCATTCAAAACACGGATTAATTTAGAAACTAAACAATTGACCATCTTTATGAGTGAATCACTGAATCATTTATTTTATAGATCTGTTCACGGCCGTACCCAGGCTTTGAAAATTAGTGAGGTCCGGGGGTGTGTGCGTGTGTGTGTGTAAATTATATACACTATAAACACTTTAAAGGAGACAGACATGTAGATGTTTGTGAAAGATGTTTTCTCTGTTTTGGAGGGATGATTATTTTTAAATCATAGGCTACCCTATTTATTGCATCAAAAATGTGTTAATACTTTATTTAAGGGTGGATAATTTTATCAGTTGTTTATTGCAACAATACTTAAATGCTCTTATGGAAGTTTATAGCATGATTTGTGAAAATTTAACTGTACCGAATGACAGAATAGACTTCTTCATGGCTAGTTTTTGCGTATTTAATTTCATTCTGTAACCTACTTGTTCTACAGATCTGTGAGTACTAGTATTAAATGCTACTGTTTTTGACATCGTTGATAACGTTTATGACAGATAATATCATGATCATTTTTGCGTTTCCCTTGCCGAATGTCCTATCCTGTCAGCAAAAACCTGTCCATGGGCTTTTTTGATTGCTTTCAGTTTAAGTGCCGGCAAAGCAGTGTTGCCAGATTTTGATACTAAAAAAACAAAAAACAAAAAATAAATAAAAATAAACCGAAATTATTTCCAATCTTTTGCAAATGAGATAAGATAAAGATACAACAATATTTGAAAAATAATGTGTTTCTTGAACATTAAAGCATGTCAACATATTCTGTTACACCAAATACACCAAATAATGATATTTAAAAGAGCATCATATGACCCCTTTAAGTGGAAAAGACAAGTCCAAAAACGTTAATAATAGCTGGATCTGGCACCACGGAGGCTGCGCCCGCGCCCTCACACTCACAACACTCTCTCAAGCCTCATTCACTCCGCCAGCGCCTCGCATCGCAGCGATCATTTTCATACCACGAGCGCTAAACATTATTGCAAACTGTCTAAACTGTATTATGCATGTCATGCAGGCATTCATATGAGGAGTTTAACAGCAAATTAGTCATTCAAAGTACATATTTTATTTTTGAACATGAAAAATTTACCGAAGTCGGTGGCCTCATAGCTGGTTACGGCCTGGATTTGTTCAATTTATTGAATATCTTCAGATTTATTCAGAAACTAAACAAGTGACTGTCTTTGAGTGAATCATTGAATCATTAATATAACAGATTCATTCATAAATTAAACAAGTGATTGTCACAGTGAATCACTGAATCATTTATATATATTTAAATATAATCATACTTGCAAGATACACTCAGTGCTTGTTCCTTGATTTACTTGATTTTATAAACATACCACCAAAATGCTTTAAGAAAACACCTTCTTTAAAGGATTTTTATCTATTTGTTGAAAACAGAGGCAACCCAATTCATACACTGAACTCCTTCTGATATTAGCATACATTCACCCATCAAAACTGCCTCTGATTGGTTAAGAGAGCTGGGGGAGGAGCCTGGGCTCAACATGCCAGTCAGTGGCTGTGGAGGCAAGAGTATTTCACTCGCCTGCTTGCCAAGTGCTGGACGCACTCTGGAGACTGAGTGCCTCACTCTGAATGCTGCATGTTGCTGTTTGCACTTCGACAGTGTTGAAACAGAGTCAGCGTTTTCAGATTCAGTCAGTTGCCGCTGTCTCCTATCCTCTGATTCTCTTTCTGCATGTTTCTGTCTCTATTTATTTATTTTATTTTTTTTGTGGGTGTGTGTTTTGTGTAGGAGGCTATTGCAGACCATTGTCGGATGTTTTTGCTCTTTTAGAGGAAGAGTTATCACCGAGGTGAGGTGAGGTGTATGATGCTCATACAGCACCTGCTTTCTTTGATCCACATGACAGATGATGTTCAATTTGAATTTATCAGACTGAAGTAGATAGAGATCAAAGCACTGACTACGGATATTCAGGGAAATGAACACCTCACATCATCATGGACTGCATCATTCATACCGAAATCACAGCCAGGGAGCTTTGCCAGTGGGAAAGCCTGTTCAAGGTGAGAGAGGATCAGCCTCTGGATGCTATGAGCAGCTCCTCATCTCCACAGAGGTCTTCCTCACACTCGGGCTCATCAGTCTCCTGGAGAACATTCTGGTGATTGCTGCTATTATCAAGAACAAGAACCTTCATTCTCCCATGTACTTCTTTATCTGCAGTTTAGCTGTAGCAGACTTGTTGGTCAGTGTCTCCAATGCCTCGGAAACGGTAGTGATGGCACTCATCACGGGCGGCAACCTGACCAATCGCGAGAGCATCATCAAGAACATGGACAACATTTTTGACTCGATGATCTGCAGCTCGCTGTTGGCCTCCATTTGGAGTTTGTTGGCCATCGCAGTGGACCGCTACATCACGATCTTCTATGCCTTGCGCTACCACAACATCATGACCCAACGGCGGGCGGGCACCATCATCACCTGCATCTGGACCTTCTGCACGGTCTCTGGCGTGCTCTTTATTGTGTACTCGGAGAGCACCACCGTTCTCATCTGCCTTATCAGCATGTTCTTCACCATGCTGGCGCTTATGGCCTCGCTCTACGTCCACATGTTTCTTCTAGCCCGGCTGCACATGAAGCGCATTGCCGCCCTCCCTGGAAACGGCCCTATCTGGCAGGCGGCAAATATGAAAGGGGCCATCACAATCACTATCCTGCTGGGAGTATTTGTGGTGTGCTGGGCTCCCTTTTTCTTGCACCTCATCCTCATGATATCTTGCCCCCGGAACCCCTATTGCATCTGCTTCATGTCCCACTTCAACATGTATCTGATCCTCATTATGTGCAACTCGGTCATAGACCCTCTCATCTATGCCTTCAGGAGCCAAGAGATGAGGAAAACCTTCAAGGAGATCTGCTGCTGCTGGTATGGACTGACCTCTCTGTGTGTATAAGCTTGTTTCTGTTTGACGTCAAGGTACTGATTGGGAGATGTTGACTTGCTGGATGATGCTGAGAACGAAGAAGATCTAATTACACTGCATAGCTTATGTGATTATTCTGCACACATTTATTTGATACCCAGATAAATGTGATACTATGGCTGTGCTGACCATGAAAAAAAATGCTAATGTTAATGACTCAATTATTCAGTTCTTTCATTCATTGACATGCTGTTTTTGGTGTTTATTTATATATACACGTCTCATTCGTTTTATCTGCTGATTAAGAAATCAAAAAGTCAAAGTGCCAATATTTAAAAGCATTAAATAACAGAAAATGTATAGGACTGTGTGTGTTGTGATTCAGTTACTCAAGCACATGCACAATATTTGGCTACTGTGATTATGTTCTCTTAGCGGGTTGGTACCTCAGTTATCCAGCTCAAGAACCGTTGCAGCTTAATAAATGTGTTTCATACTTATGAATTTATTTTTGTATTTTGTAAGTTAAGATAATTGTAACTTTTGTAATGCCATCTCATTGTGCAAATAAAACAACATCAAAACCAGCAATTATGCCTCATATGTTTTCTTGTGGAATTGGTAAAATGATAACAGATTTGATGGTCTTTGATGGTTTTGCTCTTGCTCTTGGATTTTATTCCATTTCCCTTCCTTTCCAGCTTCAGAGTCATGGAGCTCAAAAGGTAAATATCTATATAATCTAGTAAAAAATTGCCTGTAAGCTCTTAAAGGCTATTTATTTGATCAGTCTTTTTTGAATGTCACCATATTGCGCTGAACAGACTGTCATCTAGTACAACTACTAAAGGAAGGATTTCTGTCACTTTGCACCTCCACTAAGCTCTCATTTATCCCCATGATTTTCTTCTCTATACAGTAATATTATTTGACCTTAAATCAAGGCCAACGCCACTGAATGTACAAAGAAAATACTGGGATTGGTTCTTTCAGCAGGCTGAGGTCTGTAAGCTGTCAGTTGGCATTCCTGTTA
>NW_015557203.1:438816-441905 GCF_001515605.1 Sinocyclocheilus anshuiensis | reverse complement strand
CGCCCCAACCCCCAACTGCTCCCCGGGCGCCGCAGCATAAATGGCTGCCCACTGCTGTGTGTGTGTGCGCACTAAGGATGGGTTAAATGCAGAGCACTAATTCCTAGTATGGGTAAAAATACTTGGCCACATGTCACGTCACTTTCTCTTACTGTCAATGACAATGGCTCAGCTGGTGCCTGACTCTCTGGAAGTACACAATTTTAATTCTGCCAACTTTGATCATGGGCACTCTTTCCTAATTACAGGTGGTTTGAGCCAGTCACCTGAACTGTAAGTGACAAATCTTTCTGGAGCAACAGTGAAAATGACATCATGACCACTGGTTAGCTGATGGCACCACAAGAACACACAGTCTCAAACGCTTCACTAGTAATTATCCCAATCTGTGGCATGATATACAAGCCTTTAAATACAAGTGATATACATGGCACTTTTACTATCTACTCTAATATAATAAAATATTTTCAATGTATGTAGTGAGAATATGGAGCTACTTTTTAATGCCTCTCAATGGAGAAAGATGCTTTTTGCATCGAGATGATGTAGTTACAACAGAAACACAAAATGGTAACACTTTATTTTAAGGTGTCCTTGTTACACATGTTACATGGACTTACTATTATAATAACAATTAATTATGCATAATTACATGCAAGTAGCCCAAAGCCAAACCAAAATCCTAACCCTAACCATATAGTAAGTACATGTAGTTAATTAATATTAGGTACTCAGTACGTATATGTATAATTACACTGTAACAAGGACACCTTAAAATAAAGAGTAACCCACAAAATGTTTTTGTGACTCAGTACACACATTTTATTTAGTTCCATATATTAAACAAATGAAATCGCACATTGAATTAACTAAAAGAGAGCAGGCAGAGTTTAAGACGGCTAGATGAATTGGGTTTGCACAGTTCTCTAGACAGGTACTTATTGAATCAAGCCCTCTTCTCCTTTAATACATGCCCTTTTTACATGCTTGGACAGCTGCCTAATTAAGAGCCATTTCCCATTTTTAAACCCTGGGGATCCTCTCGGTCCAGCAATCTTTTTCAGCTCAAAGAATTTGAAAAATCTATGAAGCGGCCTGTTAGCCTGATGGAAACCTATCCTATTGTTATTAAGTTAATTTGCAGTCCTTATTGGAAATGAAATGGCTTCTCTGCCCTGCAAAATATCTGAAATTATGTTCATGCAGACTGGTTACCCATTAGCATATGCAATCAATCACAATTTACAATATTATTCAAAAACAAATACAATAAGATTTTATACTTAGATATCTCTCTATTTTTTTTGTACAGACCTCATAAAAGTTATTTAGAGACTGAGCCCTTTCTAAGTATAGCTGTTCCATTTAATTTGGTTGCAGAAAAGCATTCATCATCAGGACAACAAAAAGCCACCTCTGAGTAATCTATTGATCAATTTAAGTATGACACAAAGCCCTTCTATTGGCTCATCCCCCCCCATTCAAAAAGCTTGCTAATAGTGAGCCATTTTGTTGATTTTGATTTGACATAATAATCCATTCACATGTAAAAATCTGGAAGAAATCAGTATAAATTCCAAGAATAAGAGTGTCTCAGATTGGAGCTTCATAAGAGGCTTAAAAAACATCTCTTTGGTCCCAGGTCACATCTCATCGCTGAATAAATAAAAAAAAAACACCTTTTTTTTCCCTGAACATGTAAAATCGTAAGTGCTTCTGCCACATGCAAGCTAGATTTTTCACAGCTTTAAATGCTTTCTTGGTACGCATGAAAATATATCTTTGAGTGGAAATGCAAATGTGTAAAATGGAGCCAATTTGTGAATAGGCAAGAAAATGCATGAGGGGTTTCTCTGTAATTCTCCTGTTTGGTCACTCAAACTCATTGCCTCTAATTGAGCATGGGCATTGACATTTTAGCTCTATACCAATGGCTGTGTCTCGATAAATGAGGCTACCTCATAAAAGCCTGAAATTATTTGTGAAAGGCTCCTTTTCTTAGCAATTTGAGCTTGGCTAAGGTTGGATAAGTTATAATTTTAGTAATTTATTTGGTAAAGAAAGAAGGAAAAAATACAGCAATGACCTGAGTATCATAATTAGTCTTGACAATAAATGATGCACTGGATGGATAGATAGATGGATAAATAAATAAATGTGAATTTTGAAGTCATCGTTATCGTGATTAATGCTCCCTTTAAGTAAGCTGGAGCTGGATTTTTTGATAGTTATTGTCAATATATCAGGAAAAGAAAGCTCCAGTCTAAAATAAATGTAGATGCCTTGTCACATTGGATTTCTATTGAGAAGTTCAAATATGTAAACATATGCACAGAAAGTGCGATTAGACTTTGTTTCTGGTTTTAAATGAGTTTAAAAATGCTATGTTGCAGGCATTTAACTAAAGTACAATAATCAGAATGAAACTGATTAGTTTTGCTGACTCGAATATAATATATATAGTGAATATAATTAATTGATCTAAAATGTAGAATAAATCAAGAAAAAAAAATGACTTGAATACCTCTTCTTCTGTGATCTGTTCTATTTATAAATTAAAGGCTGAGGCTTTAATTCTTGATAAAAATAAATGTTGGCTCAAAGTAGTTTGGCATTATCTTTTAAATAGCAGTGCAGCAATTTAATTTTAAAATATTATAAATATTTCAAAATTGTTTGACCTTCAGTGTCAACTGTCACGAATCCGGTCCATGGACTTCCTTTCAATCGCCACCAGAGGTCACTCTTCCGTTACATTGACTCTCACACTACACAAACTGTTGCATGTCATCCTGGACTACATATCCCATCATCCATTGCACTGATTGCACACAGCTGTAACCAATCTCACACTCACTATATTACACCCACTCAGATCCTTTTCAAACTGCCGAGTATTGTTTAGCATGTACCACTGCTATAGCTGATAGCTACCTTATGGAGCCTGCTTAGTTTTCCTAGCCTTATCTTAGTCTTGCCTTGTCTGTTTTCTCGTGTTCTGATCTTTGCCTTGTACCTGGATTATCCCTCTAGTCTCGCCCTGTTGGATTACATTCGTCATCGACTGACCCTCGCTTGTTTACCGGACT
>NW_015557203.1:434600-437764 GCF_001515605.1 Sinocyclocheilus anshuiensis | reverse complement strand
CACGAATCCTGTCCATGGACTTCCGTTCGATCGCCACCAGAGGTCACCCTTCCATTACATTGACTCTCGCACTACACAAACTGTTGCATGTCATCCCGGACTACATATCCCATCATCCATTGCACTGATTGCACACAGCTGTAACCAATCTCACACTCACTATATTACACCCACTCAGATCCTTTTCAAACTGCCGAGTATTGTTTAGCATGTACCACTGCTATAGCTGATAGCTACCTTATGGAGCCTGCTTAGTTTTCCTAGCCTTATCTTAGTCTTGCCTTGTCTGTTTTCTCGTGTTCTGATCTTTGCCTTGTACCTGGATTATTCCTCTAGTCTCGCCCTGTTGGATTACATTCGCTGTCGACTGACCCTCGCTTGTTTACTGGACTGCTCTTGTTTTGTCTTCTATATACCTGTTTGCAAATGGATCCGTACGTCTCACGTCTTGTTTGCCCCGTAACATCAACCAACATGCTGGAAGCCATTTTGTTATTATGTTGAAAACCAGGAAATCAGTGAGGTCTGATAAGTCAAGGTCAATTTTTTAATACCTAAAAATATGTTAGAAAAACAGAAAACCTGTTTAAAAATAATGATTGAGTTGTGTGGTGCACGGATTGCAGTGCTTTAGTTAATGGTTACATCACTTGACATTTTTAGAGCCATTGATTGGTTGACTGATAATGAAAATGGTATAATGATTTTTCAAATATGTGAATGTCTTTTCATAATCACTGACATCTTTATTTGTTATTAATCTACCTAAGGCCTATTTTATTTATTCAGTTTTTTTTCTTTTTAGATGCAGTTTTGACTGAAAGACATGGACAGAAATATGATAAAAAAAAGCCATTTCCAGAGCCAAATACAGACACTTCTGTATTAAGCAAACACAAAGGATATTACATTTGCTATCACAGAACTGAACTGGGAAAATTCAGGCTCAGTTTGTGATTTTTAGGAAATTGCATTTTAAAGTAAATGGTACTGCAAAACCAAAAATAAATGCATCTGATTTTATGCTCAAAGAACCAAACCAGCTCAATAAATGGAGTCACTAAAAGCTATATGAATACCTGACAAGAGACTCCATTAAATTATGCTGGGTAGAGAGCATACATCTTCTTAATTGATTGTACATATATTTGATGAATGATCTTGATATAGAATAATATACTGGACCTGTGGGATAGCAACATCATTCATCTGGGCTCAGTCAGGCTGTTCAGCATGATGACATTCAACCACTGAGCCAACTGGCACCATCACTCGATATGCTGATGACTGCACTGTGACAGAATAACCAATGGCGTGAAAGGCAGATGTGTATCAGATTATTGTGTTTGATTTAGTTCAATCTGTCATTGAAAAATATTTAAAATATAAAAATATGGCAGAAGAATTATATAAAAGTTATTATGTATATTATTTTACTTGTTTGCCTTTCTGAGTCCTAAAGCAGTGAGTTTGCAGTGCATTTTACAGTAGATTTTATAAGCCAAAATAATGCAAAACATCCATTGCTCATTAGCTTAAAGCAGCACTATGTAACTTTTTCAAAATGTATATAATGAGCGAGTACATCATGAATTCATCTTCCAAACCGCGTTTTTGTCTTATTCCGAATCACTACGGTACACTTATAATAAGTACTTATATTTGGACTATTGTAGACTGGTCGGGTCGTCACCGCTGCGGAGTAACACATACCTGCGTGAATCGCCATAGACATAAACTTAGAGAAGTAGCTCCGGTTGGAATGTTCTTCCGCGGGATGTGTGCAGTTCTGTTTATTAACCGGTAGAGCGCCCAAAGTTACATAGTGCTGCTTTAATATGGAACATTATAATACTAGCTATGGACGGAAACTCCATTTTAATTTAAAATTACAAAAAAAAAAAAAATTCAGAAGAGGAACAAAAGAAAAACGGCAAAAAAATAATTTAATAATTTTTTTAACCAAATGAACCATGAAAATGCGAACCAGTTTCAATTACACCTGCAAGATAACAAGGCTAATGACGTAAGATGATATTCACAATCACGGTGAGCTGCTGAGGCAGCTCGAATAAGTCTATTTTTGCCTTACATGATTACTTTGTAGGAAAATAGGGAATGCGATGTGAATAAAATGTATCCATTAGGGAGTCTAAACGCTGTGGGGATGGTGTGTTCTGTGTCTGTGAGCTGCCTGTCTGCATCTCATCGCATTGATATTTAGTGCAGATGAGAACACTCACAACCTGGCATAATCCCGCTTAGCCATGATGCCAAAAATGGTCTGACGCACCTCACAGATGCAGTTTTCCATTTAGTGCTTTCGTTCTGTAAAAATACAAATGACAATTGGCCTCATGTGCTTTACATCGCACATTTTTAAGACTTTGCCATAATACTGGATTGTGATTGACAATCATGGCGTTTACAACGTCAAGGTGAAGGATATGCCTGGAAATAGTCTACATATATTCATAAAATGCATACTTTTAAGTTGTTATGGATAAAAGTGCCTGCCAAATGTAGACATAAATCTATTAATTCACTGTATTGATCCAAGTACATCTGTTTAGTTTAGCAGCAGCGGTCTGTGAGGGAATTTTCTAGGCAGGCTAAAATGTAAATTAATATTGATCAAACCTGCTCTCCTTACTTTGTTGAAATAAAACTGTAGTATGTTTTCCATCATATCCCTTAGCCACTTATGCTCATGGCGTTTTTTGGTATTTTCGCCTAAATTTGACATACTCAAATTCAGATGTTTACTCCAATTGCAGTCCACAACCGAACACAGATCTCTATAACATCAGACGTGCTGGCTGAGAGCGCTTTTGATATGGAGAGCGCGTCTTTGCCAGTTGCGTCTATTGCGCAACCTGGACAAAACGCTATATATCTCACCGATGGAAGCATGCAGAAACGTGAAAATGGTCTTGTTTGAAAGAAGAGATCCTAATCTAAAAGATAATATAGAGTATATAGATATTTGTGGCTGTTTGTGGCTGACTGAAGCAGTGCTACGAGTATAAATGTAAATTCGCTCAGAGGTGACCAAATTTTACATCGCGATTCTATCGAAGATAATTCGATCTGTGATTGTCACACAATGAAATAATCTTTCCAAATTTCTGAGAATGAGAGCTTTCTTGTGATATATGACTTGA
>NW_015557203.1:422893-433546 GCF_001515605.1 Sinocyclocheilus anshuiensis | reverse complement strand
ATTCGATCTGTGATTGTCACACAATGAAATAATCTACATCGTCAAATTCCTAAGAATGAGAGCTTTCTTGTGATATATGACTTGACTTTTTTGTGAAAAATATATAAAATACACATTCTTCGTAAAAATTATTCGCAATGGTTAGGCGGAAATTCGTGTGTGGGACGAATACATTTCTAAGCTTAATTTTACTGCTTTATGAATATAAAAACCAAAATGTATGGTATTCTCTGTTAAGAAGACACTACAAGCTTTCAAATGAACCTATATATGGGCTGATACCATATAAGGAAGGCTATGTAAATGAAGCATAAACATTTTTTACGCGATTTTGGACCCGTATCCGGGTCCGCAGAGTTTAACTGGCTTTAGCTGATAATTATGCTTCCATACACATATGATCTCTCTCTGAACGCTTAAATTAGCCTTGATTATTAACAACATGTTATATTCTTTCTGATTACCAACCCAACACTTGTAAGCATAGGAAATGAATAGAACAAATCATGCAGGGTAATTTATCACGGATCAGGGCTGTCATTGTGAATGAGATTTTTTTCCCAGGGACTGGATGAGAGGAGGGGCCACTAAGGGCCTCTATAATATATCCTCCTCATCTTCATGTGGGCCTGTCCATGAAAAAGTTTGTCCCAGACCATGTGAATTTTATGGTTAGTGATAATGAACATGACTTGAATACCTCTTCTACAATGAACATATTTTCAATTTCTGAATTAAAAGAATTTAATTTAATTTTTTACCTTGTGTGATATTATTTTAAAACTCAATCACCTTGACTCATCCGTGCACTCTGCTTAATGGTTTTCCACTGATTTAACAAATGCCTTGCATCTTGGTTACGCCACACTGACTTTGTCTTGGGGTTTAAATGGTTTTCAAATATTTAAAAAATTGTAAAACAAAATTGCTGCTAAAATCACTGCTATTTTATATAATAATATAGTATTAGAAAGCACTGAAGCAATTTGGTTTTAAAACTTTATAAATATTGGACAAACCAAGGTCATTGAGTTTTAAAATAATCTCTCATATAATCATATATCCTTTCGATAAAAAGCACATTTGATCAGATTAAATAAAGTAAACATAAGAAAATGTCTTGATATTTTTAATAATTGTAAAAAAATTAAAACATAAAAACACTTTAAAAATGTTCAAAAACCATTTAACAACAACAAAAAAATTAAGTAATCTTTTTTATTCAAGGTGCATGATGCTTTTACTTGATCTCTCGACATTTTAGAGCCATTGATTTTAATTTACTTTATTGATTGACTGTTTGATTATAAAAATATGATTTTTTTCCCCTTTTCATCATGTTAGACATCCTTATTTGTGTCTCAGCCATTTACAGGAGGAGGCAGATTTTTTTATTCTCTCTCTCTCTCTCTTTTCAGATGCATTTTTGCCAGACAAATGACTTTGCATCGTTTACATACATTCTCGTTGGTCAGTTTTTGCATTGGGGCAGTCTGTCAGCCTCCTCTGTCATTAGTACTCTGAAGATAAATAAAATACTTATTTTGTATACACATTATCATAATATACATGTACAGAGTTTGAATACCATTTAATTGTTTTGCTGTAGGCGTTATTTAAAAAACATTTTGGAGATTCATCCTGCCATGACAAACCACCACTGCTGTTTTCTGTAGGGCAAATGAGTCCGAAAAGAGGAAAATAACTTTTAGTGCTGTTGAGTTCAGGGTCAAAACAATTTAGATTGTGCTCTGTGTGCTATTTTGTGCAAACCATGTATTCAGACCAGTATTAGAGGACTCATCATTCAGTCTGTGATTACTGTTAATGGAACATATTTAGTTGCGGAGAGATAGCCAGCATGCGTCACAGTTGCTCTTATGAAAGCATCTAAAATGACAGGTCATATTAATTCACCATTGAAGCTAGCATTCATCTTAAGTAAATCGAATAAAGCTATTTTTATGCAATTGTACTTCCCTGAGTTCAGAAGCTGTATCTAAGCTAATGGCACAGAACATCAGCAATTGCTGTTTTCTGCAAGTCAAAACAGCTTTGAGGCATCCTGCAATTGATGTCACGTGCTGCATTGTTTAGCATTTGTTACAAGCATAACTG
This sequence comes from Sinocyclocheilus anshuiensis, assembly GCF_001515605.1. NCBI lineage: Eukaryota > Metazoa > Chordata > Actinopteri > Cypriniformes > Cyprinidae > Sinocyclocheilus > Sinocyclocheilus anshuiensis. The sequence goes on along the minus strand of NW_015557203.1, from coordinate 431,428 downwards.
ATTATCGGACTCTGAAATCAGTTCACACGGAGACATCTTGATGATCTTCGCAAGTATGCATTAAAAACGATTTATTATGAACCCATACACAAATCCAACTGAGTCAATTCATGCTAAAGATTTTCACTGAATAAATTTCAGCCTTAACCTCCTGGGGTCGGCACCCCTTGCAGATTTGAATGATAGTGGAGCATAGTTTCTGCGCTGATGAAGACTAATTTATTGACGTATTGACGTTTTTTTCAACCGGTTTATTGAATCGAACTGTCCGAAAGAACCGGTTCGCGGAAAAGAACCGAACTTCCCATCACTACTAATTAGATCACGCGCCGATCGCGCTTTTTATATTACAATCGTCCACGTGAGACGCGCGCATGTAAACGCCCACATCACAGCAAACAAAGCAGTTTTCCTGAAGTTCATCTCGGCAAAGTGTTGAGTATATGCAGGGTGGTTTAAAGGATAAATTGTACTGTATTCAAAGGCAATATAGCAGTGCAACAGTCTCTTTCTCACAGGATTCAGGCCAGTTACTGTTGGAGAGCCACTGCCACCAAAGTTTAGCTGAGCAACCGATCAGCCAGGGCTTTTTAAGTGACTGGTAGTAACTGTGACGACTGTCTCCTCACATGCATGGAACACTGGACTGAGTTTATATGTAACACCACAATTTCAAACTCCTATATTTTGAACTTCTGACTGTCGATAAAAGTGTTTTATTTACATTAGAGTGATATGGTATAAAATTCCTGCTAACAGTTGAAGAGACAGTTCAGCCAAAAATGAAATTTGTCATCCTTTACCCTCCATACGTGTCTTACTGTCTTTATGTAAAGAATAATTGACGATGACTCCACTTCACTCCACCTTGGGTGTGCATTATTTTCTAATAAGTCAACGGACCGGAGTCAATTATTCCGCTTATACTATGGTTACCACACCTCAAGACATTGTTCAGATGTTTTATTTTATTTGTTGTATTTTCATTTCATTGCACATCTTACCTCAGCACGTTTGTTAGCCAATCAGATTCAAGCATTCAACAACCCCCTAGTATAAACTATCATAAGATATTTTGGATATTTGATCGTCCTTACAATGAAAGTCATAGGGGTTCAAAACAACACTGATTTTTATTTGACATTTTGTTCCACAGAAGAAAGAAAGCCATGCAAATTTGGGACAAAATGAGGGCGAGTAAATGATAACAATTTTCATTATTTTGTGAACTATCCTTTTACTAGCTCATAGTTGTTTTGTCACGCAGTGAAATTAAAAGTCAGGTCAGGCATATTCGGGCCAGTCTAGAAGTCTGTGGGCATAGAGCAATAAAGGAGGGTGACATGTACAAAGCTCAGGTGAATTGGTAACCACGTCAGGCTTCAGACAAAGACAGCCGAAGCACAAGGGGCCACACAGGAAGAGGGGAAATGTGCAGTTTTGTATCAATGTATCTGCTATTCCCAGACTGAAGTATGCATACACAAGGGATGAATGACTGCAGCACAGAATTCATATGGACGTCTTAAGCTTTTTACTTTACTGTGCTAATAAACCATTATTTTGGTGACAATACAGACAAAAATATTACCCAGTGTAATATCTGGGTAAAATCTCTTATTTTGAATGAATGCACATAAATTGAAAACTTTTTCCATTTGCGTCTATGCATCTCAACCTCATTGTTCCATATGCACTCAATGCAGGCAGTAACAGAGTACACAGCAAAATCACAGCATGGTTTTAAAAGCTTTGCTACATCCACCCTTCTGAAAGCAGCCATTGGCAAAGGACATGCCACAGCTGCTGTTGAATTTAACCTCCCTCCTCATGGGGTCTGTGATGTGATCTCTGATGGTATTGATTCATACTCTCTGAACATCTAAGCGGCCAAAGAGGGACTCTTTGCTGTTCAGCACGCTGGGCAATACTCATCCAAACTGGATCTGACATGAACGAATGGAAATTTAAGAAATATTTTAATTTTATATCTTATATTATCTTAATCTTATTTAAACTGTATACATACATTAATAATAGATGTGCAATGACTTATACACACACACTACTGTTCAAAAGATTGTGGTCAGTATTTAAAAAAAGCGCTTTAAAAATGAGAATAAAAAAAATATTCAACAAAAATATTAAGCAGCACATCTGTTTTCAACATTGCTAAAAATAAGAAATGTTTCTTATCACCAAATCAGCATATTAGATTAACATCTGAAGGATCATGTGACACTGGAGACTATAGTAATGCAACAATAAAAATTTTTACTGACCCAAAACTTATGAAGTAAATATATACTCCTGGTGATATTAATAAATACATATTGATAAATACAAACAAACAAATAAATAAATAGTGAAACAAACAAAAAAGCAATAAAAAAAAAACAACAACTACATAATGAAAAATATTCCCATGGATCATGAAGGGCTGAGCTCCCTCTGGCTCAGAGATAAGAGAGTGACTGATGAGTGTGATGTTGGGTCTATGCTTTTTCCTATGCTACCAAATGCTTTTAACCTTAGTGGATGTAACAAACCATAAGTGAAAGATTAAAGAACCCAGTGTACTTTTCAAAAGGAGACACAGAACAGATGTCCATATGCTCTGACTGATGTACCTGGATATAGTGACTATGGTGGGTTTGGGCAGGGCTTCCAGGAAGAGCTGCACAGCCGTGATCATTTGCTGGATCTCCTCCTCACTGCTGATGTGGTGAGGGAGCTCGGAATAATCACAGGTAAAGCCTGCTTGATGCAGCTAAACTCACAAATATATCAGCCTGTGGCACTGGCAGACGTGCCTCAGCACCACAAACCAAGGAAGGCAAATTTGTTATCCCTCATGTTCAGCTTGGAGGCTTGAAAAATATACTTGATATTAAGTAACAAACTGATACTTCATTATTTTTCCTCATCACTGCAAAACATTTTTAATTAGTATTGTGTCTTGTTTTCCAGAAAACAATATCTAAACATCTTTGATATATTTACTTTACAATGCATTACTTGTTTTTAAAGATTATGCCTTGAATCACATTCATTACATCTAAATTACATTGGCATGTTATTGGCATGTTTTTACTTAACTCATGATTATATATACATTTTCATATTTTTCCAGATTTTACACACACATACACACACACACACACACACACACACACACACACACACATCAATTTTGATTGTCATTTAAATGAACAAGGATGTTTAGGGGTTTCAAAACTACTGTTTGGTCTGAGATGCCACAGAGATATTAAACATGAATAAATACATTCGCTAACATGAGTGCAGCAATACACCCGACAGAAGCTTATTTTGTATTTTTCAACACTGTTCAATTTCAAATGGACCCCAAGCAGAAACAACGTGACTAGCATGGATATGAGCCACATTTCTGAAAAGTGAACTCCACAGTAAAATAGAAGATTAAAGCTTCGGTATCTTCCGCCAACTGGTTTTTCATTATGTTAGAGGAGTTTATAACAAGAATATGAAGGTAAAATAAGACGATTTGAAACTTGCTGATATTATTTTTCTACATACATCATTGTAGACTATGAAAGCATAAAAACTATTTGGGATATCTGGGATGACAGATACTTCAAACATGATTAAAATACCCAAAGGATAAACACACACACATATACACAACTTTACCATTTCATAGTCCGGTGACTGAGTTCGATTCTTAAGGCTGTGTACAAGTCTGACAAGAGATTTCATTCTACAAAGAAAGAGAGGGGGGAAAAAAATCAATGCATGAGGCTGTCATCTCCTGCTTGATCAAATGCATACTGACCATATACAGCAATCAATCAAGCCCAATGGTGCACTGAAATGGAGCTATAAACAAAAAGCAGAGCCTGTGGCTCTACCGTCTCAATGACAGCAGTAATGCATACCTTGGGTTTGCTGCTAAACGTTCAACGGTTTCCTGGCTGTCATCCTCTACCAGTTCAGCAAATGCAGCCTCCAGGTCGTCAAGCTGGTGAGTGCGTCTCTCTACACAATCTAAGAGCTCCTCCTGAAAACCAACACATGGAACTGTAAAGACACCATGGGAAATGTGCCTTCTTGTGTGTCCTGTATTCAACAAAATACACTGAGGTTAAAAAGCCTGAGATCACAATGAATATACATAGGATCTCATTTAAACCTGGGAATTAACAAGGCTTTCGATTTTACTAAATTTCAAACATACATACAAAAGAAATGTCTTTCTACACAATTTTTATGTGACTAATCAAAAGTAAGTACTTTACTATTCAAAGGTTTGGGGTCATTACGTTTTTTTTTTCCTGCCTCAGGAAGGACACATTTAATTAAATGAAGATGACTGCAAATATATTTATAATATTATGAAATATTTTTATATTAAATAAATGTTTCTTGAGCAGCAAATCAGCATATTAGAATGATTTCTGAAGGATCATGTGACACTGAAGAATAGTGTAATGACTGCAGAAAATTCAACTTTGCCATCACTGAATTACATTAAATTTTTAAATATATATAGATATTTTAAATAGAAAACAGTTTCAAATGGAAAACAGTTGTTTTAAATTGTAATAATATCTCATGATATTACTATATTATTAATACATTTTTAATCAAAAATCTTTGTTTTTTTAATTTACTGTAATTTTGATCACAAAAATGCAGCCTTGGTGAGCAAGAAAGGCGTCTTTCAAAAACATTGAAAAAATATTGTCAACCCCAAACTTTTGAACGGTAGTGTACGTTTGTGATTGTGACAACTCTAGGTAATTTAAGTTCATCTCTGAATTGAACTTTTCATTCGCATTGTCAGACTAATACTATAATTTGCAATTCAAATAGTTTTTAAGTAGAAGAATGCAAAACATTTCCACTAGTAGTCTCCGACTTCTGTCTGTATGCATCAGCATTCAAATGAGAAGATGTCAAAGATTACTTTGAGGTCAAGCACGAATGACAAAACAGTTCTGACTGATTCTGATAAAAGCTGTTGCAACAGCTAATTCATACACTCTTTTTACCACACATCAGTTGGTTTAACCATTAACTTGGAGAGCATAGTTGATGCCATTGTTAAAAAGCTTTAGCTTCTTGTAAGATTAGATTTAGCGTCACCCCCTGAAGGTGTTTAGAAACATCCAAAGTGCCTGTTGCTATGATGAATGAATATCTCATGATTAGTTATGATACATTTGATTAGGAATCTTCGTTACCTCATCTGAATCCTGCTGTGGCCTGCTAAAGCTGTATAACTCTTGCAGGAGAGCATACTCTTCCTGTAAGACAACAACGGTGGCAAATAGAATGTAGATATAAATACATATAAAACAATATTGATTCCATATGAGCTCTGAAAAAACTGATTCTATTTAAGCGGTGGAATCTCTTTCATTAGTCTACAAAGCTTTTTCTATATCAGCACTATGTAGATGTGAGAAAGTACACTATGGAGAAGTATTTGCTATCATTTAAAAACAAAAAGGGCTATAATGGTGGATCTGCTAGACTCACTCCACCTCCTTGAAAGGGTTCTTACAGGAGACAAAATCCAAGTCAGTGTCAAGTATGAAAGGGTCAGTTTGCTCTATAACTGCTAAAAGTCGTTCTGTGATGTTGTTTGTTGACCCCTCGTCAGCCTTCATGACTGTGTGACTGCCGTTTCCTGATGCAGTGCTGCCATCAAGCGGTTGAGGAGAGGAAGTGCACGGGCTGTCTTAACGGCACATCACACTGTCCTCTACAGTTGATTTTGGCATTTTAGCACCACTTTGTCCATTTGCATGTGTCCTTTCCTGCGAACTGTCAACAGGATCCACACGGATGACATTTAAATGTAACTCTTTTGGGTTTTCCAGCTGATCCAGTGGAACGTAAAGAGCGTCACTCAAAAAGTAATCGTCTCTGCTTGTGACCCTACAAAGAGAAAGAGATTTCTTCTGAATGTTTTTACATGATTCTAACAGTACAATGTATCCTGACATGATGGAGGGCTCGTCCTTATTAATAGTAAATGAACGTCTGCTGCCATCTCATGGTTACACGCTGATATGCTGCACCTGACCTGATGGTGGTTGTGGATGAATCTTTCCCCACACACATAGAATGCTCCCCTTCTTTGATCTGCTGAGCCCAGTACGGATGCAGCCAGGCTACGTGGGAAACGTGTCCAGCATAGACCATTGGCATAATTCAATTCTCAATGCTCAGCTCACTGCAAGAGCAAACAATAACATGTCAACCCTTATACTCACTGTTGCAACTAATGGTGTGAATGGCTTTATTTTCAACAGCATGAGCTGTCTTTTTAAAGTTCCTCTGATTTTAATAGTCAGAGGAGTATTCATGCATGTTACTCTTTTGTACAGGCATTTTTAACAGTTCTTTGACAACAGCCACGAAGACTTCAACAAGTCATACTTTCTGTACTGTGCTAATGTCTGTCAATTTTTTTATTTATTTAATATTTAAAATTCAATAACTAAATAAATAGTCATTATTCAAAATAAAATACATGTTAACTAAATATACAAAACTCTTTTAAACTTATTTCAGCTAGTTGCTGAATTTCTAATTTATTAATTAACTTGATGTACTAAAATATCAGAAAACTAAAACAGAAATAAAATTTATAAATATTATATAGACATTTGAAAAAATAATAAAAATGACTAACACAAAAAATAAAATTAAAATGTAAAAAAAAAAAAAACTAAATCAAAATATGAATAAAATCTATAAACATATATCAAAGACAGCAGTGTAATAAAATATAAACTAACATAATCTCAATAACGCTGCTTTGTAATTTCAAACACCGCATTAATATTTCCACCACATTTCAAATGATGTGTTGTGTCTGACAGCATTTTGTTGTGCAATTGACATTTTAAACATTTTTGGAATTAAATGGATGACTTCTCCTGCTGAGGCTAATTGCATGGCTAGCATGTTATGTCTCATGAAAACAATTAAATAATACTTTTACTTTTTTAGACATTTTTGGAAAATTTGATTTCATTTGATTGAAAATGATGCACAACAAAAAATGTTAAAAAATTATAATATATTATAAAAAATGATTTAATATTTTTATTTTATGAAATAATAAACAACAAAACACATAATCTTCACTAAAATAATGAAATTGTTTATTTAACTTATCATTTAGATTATCACAGTTTTACAATAATACAATACAATTTTTATAATGGTTTTTCATATTTTTGAGAGTCTGGGCCTGGGACAAGGGTAAAACTATAAAATCTGCACATGAAAGGTATCTGACATGGGAAAAATAAAAATAAATAAAAAAATGAATTAGGAACTTAAAAGTTTCCAAGACAGTTTATGTATAATATTAATAATAATAATAATAATAATAAAAAAAGAAAAAAAAAGTAAATTTTACACGAAAAAAATGTGTCCAAAAAAAAAATCCTATAGGCTAATCGTATAATTTATAATCGTGTCCAAAATTGATTAAAAACCCTTATAAACTCACCTGAACAGAGTCTCTTTGTCATACACCGTATCAGCAGACATGTTCACAGGGATGAGATCAGGATGGGAGTCCAAATGGACCATTTTAATGCCTTTCAGTGGAATATGTTTCGAGCCAATGGCACGATATATGTGTTTTACAGCCTAATGCAGGTGGAAATGACATTTCGGTAACTATTTTTTATTTTACACGTTTAGGGGCTGATTTATCATTCAAAACCACCGACTACGTTGCTTTTATTGGAACTAACGTTACTGTTGATGCAGTTATTTTCTGCATCAATAGTTCCGTCAGACTTAGGATCATAGGATGCCCATTTTCCACAGGTTGATATGATTATTTAGGGTCTTAATGAAAAGTCTGTAACACCTTTTTTACCCTGTCAAAAACAGCTCTTTTCAGATCAAGCCCGTTTTATAGCATTTCCCTTTAAATGTTAATGAGCTCTGCTGACCCCGCCCCTCTCTTCCAGCTGCTCTCAGAGAGACTGTTTTCTTTAGTCGCATTCATTGTGAAACTTGCTAATTAGCACATTATTAGGTAAGGCGATTCATTACAAAACATTACTGCTATGTTCATTATTACATCCAACAACAGAACACCTCAATCGCTTAGGAGTCATTCTTGTCTACATCTGCTCCAGCGGCGAAACAATGGCGGACTGATGACAGCTCACTCAGGGCGGTTCTAGTCTGTGCTGAAATCAGTGTTGCCAACTTCTTTCAATAGAAAGTAGCTAAAGCCAGTTTGAAAAGTAGCTTGTCGCCAGATGACGTCATACACTAATTAGCATATTCATGACGTCAGTAGAGAGCAGACGCAGAGAGAGAGGTGTGTGTGCGCTGACCTCGCGCCGTTGCGTCAGTACCAGCGACCACAGAGACTCGCTAAGGTTTGTCCAAGAAGTCGCTAGATTTGTCGCTAGTCGCTTTTTTGGGAAAAGTCACCGGGGGGTCTGAAAAGTCACTAAATCTAGCGACAAAGTCGCTAAGTTGGCAACACTGGCTGAAATTACTGTCAGT
>NW_015557203.1:420315-422871 GCF_001515605.1 Sinocyclocheilus anshuiensis | reverse complement strand
GGTGGTTGTGTACACACACTGCCAACACACATTTCAGTTCAAACAACTTGTAAAAGTGCATGTAGCATCTTATGACCCCTTTAAAAGCCTTACATTAGCAAGGACTGAAATCACATTCTACATTATCTAACTTACCTCATGATGGTCCTCCACAATCCACACGGGCAGTTTAGGATACACGCGTTTCTGAGGGGGCGTCTTCATTGTTTTTTACGAGTGGCTAATACTTCTTATCTTGCCTTAAAACTACTGCAGCATTTGAATGCTTTATTTAGGTTATGATATACCGCTATAAGTGGTGCACTGTGCGTCCTCGTTTTTCAACCGGGTGGAAACAAGCATGACTTGAACAAGTTTTGGATTCCTAAGACAGGTAATGTAAGTATTTTCACATAAAGTTTTCTTTTTTTAATAATGTGGTCAGCGATAAGATTGCAAACATCTGAGAAGAAAGAAATAAAGTATTACGGGTAAGGAATATCGTGGGGTTAATAGGCTACTCATATTGTAGCCTAGTAAATCCGAAATTTTAGCTAGTGTCAGCTATTATCTTCAGTTCATTCCAAGTGCTACATTAAAATCTTTATAAAAGACGGTGTATTTTTCCCCCAATATTGCATAATTATACATTAATCAAAACCAGAGGTGTAAAGAGAACCTAAAAACCATAACTGAGTAAAAGAGTCAAATCAATTGTTATTGTACAGTTCGTCTTTTTGTACCTTCAAAGTCATTGCAGTCACATTTAACGTAGGAAATAAAGAAATAATGAAGTACAAAAAATAATAAACATGAATGTGCAGAATGCATGGGATACAGGTAATAAAGGTCTTGCAAAATGATAATAATAATAATAAAAGGTTTTGAATAGAGTATGCCAAGTCAAATAGAGGCTGCAAATCACCTTGAATCATGCTGTCTTTCATCAGACACCAATTATGTTTTGGATTAGCCTATTGCATAATAAAATCCTATCTACACTGAACAAAATTATAAACGCAACACTTTTGTTTTTTGAGAGAAATAGGCCTTTTGTGTACATAGAAAAAGTCTTAGATCTTTGAGTTCAGCTCATGAAAAATGGTGGCAAAAACAAAAGTGTTGCGTTTATAATTTTGTTCAGTGTATGATGCAACAAAACCAGAACTGTCCTTCTGTTCCAAGGTTTTTATGGTTTACCTTGAGTAGAACACTTATCTTCTAGCACATCTTCTGGGAAGATCTTTTAAGACACGTAATAACTTTTAAAGGAACACAATTTTTTTAATATATACTCTCAGAAAAAAAGGTACAAAAGCTGTCACTGGTGCAGTATTTCAGAAGGCACACCTTTGTACCTAAAGAGTCCATATTGGTACCTTACATATTAGTACTTAAAAGGTACAAAAGTGTACCTTTTGAAAAGGTACTGCCCCAATGACAACTTTTGTACCTTTTTTTCTAAGAGTGTACAGTATTTGCATTTAATAAAGTCTGACCTTAATTTTGACTACTGTGAGACTTCATAATCATATTTCAGAAAAGCAGTCAGTAATGTGGAGCGTAGGGACTCAATTACCCAACCAGGAAATGTCTTGAGAGATAGGCTACATACAAGACAGAAAATGAAAGGAGGGAAGATAACCAATAGGAAAACAACAATCACAATTATATCATTTCAATGGACCCTTCATTCTCATGGCTTCTAGCAGACTCCAGGCATGACTTATGGTGGCCTTTATTAATGGCCAGTGTTGTCACTTCTGTGTTAATTGCCCTTCTTTTCTAGTTGCTTATTTTCCACAGGCAGTTTCTTGCCTGACTACGGTGCCCGCGAGGTGACATGTTCGGTTCACTTAGTTTTGTCACGGCCACGACATAATGTGATATTATGTCGTGGCCACAAGATATTAATTTGAGGGAACATCATATTAACTCGTGGGAACGTGATATTATGTCGTGGCCACAAGATATTAATTTGAGGGAACATCATATTAACTCGTGGGAATGTGATATTATGGCGTGGCCACGAGATCATTTTGTCGAGGTAACGACATCCTTATGTCGAGGGAACGACATATTTTTCTCGTGGACACGAGTTTAATGCGTAAACAAACCTGCATGACCATAGCAACCGGGGAGTATCAAAAATAAATAAAACATTTTTATTAACATTAAACATATAATTTAATATTTGTATATTATTATTATTATTATTATTATTACATTAACTTATTAGGGCTATATTTTTATATTTAGTGTTATATATGCTTATTTCCCCTTTTCAATTTCACTTTACCTAGTTTACGTTTTGTATAATTATGCTAGCATTTGCTAGCCTACCATATCTTTTGTAAATAAATACCTGACAATTATGCCAATAAAGTTTTGACTTTATGATTGTATTTATGCCCATGTGTGATGATAAATGAGTGTGTTGTGTTTTCAGTTACAGATGAAACTACATGAATGATTAATTCCTCAACGAAACACTATAGTATTTATAATTATGGTCTATTTATTAGCCGAAATAAAATGAAATATATGTTAAATTTAAACTGCATTCCAGCAAAAATT
>NW_015557203.1:388832-419981 GCF_001515605.1 Sinocyclocheilus anshuiensis | reverse complement strand
TAGGCTAATAATAATAATAATAATAATAATATACAAATATTACGGGAAAAAGACGATCAGTTAATGGACTTACAAGACTGTATAGGATGGATACAAATGTTTTCTTATAGGCCTATTTTATATTATGCACTTTATGTAACATTTATTCATGATAAACTTCATTTGAATGCTGACTATCCACATAATACAGCCCGGTAGCCAAGGCCTATGGTTAATAATTTAATAATGTAATAATTTATATAATAAATGATATAATAATTTCTTAATTCAAAATAAAATATGAATGAATCAATCTCTGATAATCCTGGGTTGCTATGGTCAGGCAGGTTTGTTTACGCATTAAACTCGTGGCCACGAGAAATGGATCCATTTCATCCATGTTGTTTCCTCAACATAGCATCTGGAGGCCACGACATAATATCACGTTCCCACGAGTTAATATGACGTTCCCTCAAATTAATATCTCGTGGTCACGACATATTATCACGTTCCCACGAGTTATTATGTCGTGGCCACGACAAAACTATAGTGAACCGAACATGTCACCTCACGGGCACCGTACCTGACAGCCAGACTGCACTGATCTTTTTTTTTTATTTGTGTGTTTGAAAAGACACAAGCAATTAAACATCAGCATGTTCAGAATGAACACAGACATATCTTGTTGCGTAAACACATATCAGTGCAATCCAAAAAGTAATTTTCTAGTTTCTACTTTTCTACTACTATTTTTTTTTTATTTGAGTAGAAAATTAGTTTTACAGGAGTGAAAGAAAGCCAATTTACAAATGCTTTAACAGCAAAAAACAAAACAAAAACAAGAAGCAATCAGTGTGGTGTGAACTACATCTTGAGGCAGTAAGTAAATCTCAGACTCAGTGACTATGTCAAGAAGTTTTTTCCTCCACCCAGCTGATATGCCTGATTGTAGGGAAGCAGTCAGATAATGCAAAACATTGTGTTGTGAATGAGTTTTGTTATGGAGTATTGATCAGTATCTTTGATTAGACAAATGCTTGCAAAGAAACTTACATTTGTTTGCTTAAAATCAATAGCAAAATCAATGTATGTGGAGATACCAGTTACTTAATTGTGAAAAAGAAGTGCGCTTAATTGTATTGAAAGTGCACTTGTAGTGTACTTCAGAACTTAAAAAGTATATTAAAAAAAAAAACTGTACTTGCAGATAATATCATGAAATAAAAGGGCCACTTAAATGTATGTAAAAGAGTAGATTTAACACACTGTAGTAAACTTTTAAAAAGTGCACTTTTTTAACGATTAAAAGTTCATGCATTTCAAGTTTTAATAGTGTTTTGTCATGCTTTAAAGTCCACTTATTTTGATGTATTGACTAACATACTAAAGCATGTGTAAAGAACAGTACTTGATTATAATTTTAACTGTTGTGTTATTCAATAGTACATTTAAATTTCATATTTTGTAAATCTAATAAATTGCAACTTTATTGCAAATGTGTAATTGCACATATTTAAATACATGACATACAAGTTTCAGTAGAAATGACATTAAAGTATATTTTAGTTTACCATAAATGTTTGTCAGTCCATTCGTCAGTACACTTTAACATTTTCAAAGGCAACAGATGTAATTCTGAAATTGCAAATATGTGACCCTGGACCACAAAACCAGTCTTAAGTCGCTTGGGTATATTTGTAGCAATAGCCAAAAAAACATTGTATGGGTCAAAATTATCGATTTTTCTTTTATGGCAAAATTCATTAGGATATTAAGTAAAGATCATGTTCCATGAAGATATTTTGTAAATTTCCTACTGTACATATATCAAACCTTAATTTTTGATTAGTAATATACATTGCTATGAACTTCGTTTAGACAACTTTTAAGGCGATTTTCAGTATTTAGTTTTCTCAGTATTTAGATTTTTTTTTTTCAGATTCCAGATTTTCAAATAGTTGTATCTCGGCCAAATATTGTCCTATCCTAACAAACCATACATCAATGGAAAGCTTATTTATTTTCAAAAAATTTACCCTTATGACTGGTTTTGTTGTCCAGGGTCACATATGTATTTAAGTCTTACTTAAATGGGTCAAAATCACTCTAAAGTTAAGCAAATTGGATTTATTATAAATTTAAACTATAATACATGTTCATTTAATTGCAAGTAACATGCAGTTGAGTGTCCGTAAAAGTTCAATTCAGTTTGCTCTTGGGAAATGTGTTATTGGTGTTTTGAAACACAACAAGAAAATGTATGTTCCTATACGTGCTGAAACAACTTATCTGCGGGTAAGGTCATGTTTTAAACTGAATTAATGCAGCACTACACATAATTCTATAGAATTAACTAGCTTTTTCTCATCACTGAAAGCCTGTTATTAGGACCAGTATAATATGAGAGGTTGTTCTTGCTATCATGATGAATAAAGTTCAATCTGTCTGGCATGCATGAGTAAACAACATTGTTGGGAAAAGATACACTGCTTCACTTTCCACTGACCTGAACTGTTTGCCGGGAGGATGAAATTGTAAAAACTAAACTAGTGACTAGAGGGTGAGGCTTCAGCAATGATCTAGACTGCATGCTTCCTTGCCCGGAAGCCTTGAAGATCATTACTGAAAGGAATGTGAGGCGTCTGTCAAAATAAACTGCAGTTTGCTCTTGGAATGGGCAGGTACAGCCCAACAAGACAGTGATTAATAAGGCTAATTGATTTTCTTGGGATTTCTTGAGGATGAATGTGTCTAAGAATGTGAAATATTCTTAGGTGCCTTTCCGTTTTTCTCTGTTGGGCAATAGAAATTGTGTTTATTGTGCCATTTAAGAGCTTTGGAAATAATAATGGCCAGGAACTGGAACACATGTGACCTTGTTGACGAGTGATCTTTTATTTCCAGGGAGGGGAATGATAAGGGATGTGTGCTGAAGTAAATTACCAAAGCTGCAATGCTCAAGTCTCTAGGTCCTATTGCATCATCACCCCAGAGATAAGCTCAGAGAGGCTTCATCTGAAATTTCACTCTAGCAATTTCACTGATGCATTATAGGAAGCATGGTTATTCGGATTAAGTGAATACAGGAGGGGAAAGCCTGTGTCCCTGTTGCCTGCTGCAGCTACCTGGTCATGTAAAGCCTTTGCAACCATATAGGCTGCGATTTAGGCTCTTGGGAAGGTTAAGACCAGTTCAAATGCTTCTTGAAGTTTGTTGAATAAACTGCTCATGCTTTTCTTGCTCTTCTCTTCAGGAAATACTGGAGATTGTTGCTCATTAGGTTAAATTATGTGCCCACAAAACAAGCCTTGAGTGTATCACAAAATGAGTCAGTGAGAGGTTAACTGTGTATATTAATTTATACTCATTACTCAACTTTCATAAAAAAGTTAGCTTCTCTTTCTTAGAAATTATTGATGAGCTCTGATGCTTAGCCTTGACTCTGTAATTAGACTGTAACCTGTTTGCACATGTACTACATGCCTCTCATGGTACGGCACCAAACTGACTCTAATTAGGAGCTGTGAGAGATGCTGTAGGGCTCACGTCACTGGAATATATAGATGAGCATGTGTTCCGAGATGCAGCGCTCCATCTTCTCTATGATTAATGCAGAGGCCTTTGGCTTTGACCCAATCTGATGATGAAGGCCGCACGTCACACACGCTGGGCCCGCCGCCACTCATCCCTCCCCACGTCCAGGGGCAGCCCGTTGGGCTGGTGGCCCTGGGTTCACGTCAGCTACTGAGGGTTTGTTAGTGGAAAGCTCACACTGGAGCAGAAGGCGCTGTGGAGATCTCTTTTGTTGAATTATTCCTCGGGTTATATGGCTTCCAGCCCTTTTCACTCAAACTTTTGCCAGGAAGTTCACAGTAGGTGAGGCAGGTGCAGAGAAGAAGGTGGAAACTTTGTGCAGTCAGTCAGTCAGTTCATCTGCAACTCAGCATCATGATCTGTGCCAGTCTGATTCGCCGAGTGAAGCAGTGCAGTGCTGCTCGCTGCTCTTTAGGACACACGGTGCTCAATTCACTTCAGCTGGATTATTAGCTCTGACTCTCTGACAGGGCTCTGCTGAATAAATAATGATGGGCTGATGGATTTCCATGTTCTCTTCCTGTTCGTTCCTGCTGTCTCTCATGGCCTCTCCCTTATTCTCTCTTCTCTCTCTCTCTCTTTCTCTCCTCGGACTCTCTCTTTATACATTGCATGTGAGCTGGTCCTTGAGGCATTTTTCCAGCATCTTCCTGTTTTCTGTTGCCTCGCCAAAGGCTTCAATTTGCTATTGTGTCATCTTCTGCAGAACATTGTATATTAAAATGACTTTCTGGTCAGTCAAAGGGTTTAAAGGTGCTTCTGTAATGCTTCGGTTTATTTTATGTTGGTTGATACAGCTGTCATCTTGGGCTTATACTGACATCTAGTGGGATAGATGTAGCATTTTGCAAAAACAAACATTTAGTTAACGATGCCTTTGTAGAAATGCACTATTCACAGTCAGCCATGATTCATGTATAATAACTGGGGGTTGCTGAGATGATTGTAAGCATATTTCAGTCTTTGTTAAATGCTAGGGATGCACAATATATTGGTACTACATTGATTGTCGCCAATGGATGTTTAATCGTGCATGGTCATTTCTCTCTCTCCCTCTTTTTCATTCCATTTTCGCCATTAACACTTACTTTAAATTAATCTTTAAAAAGACGAATAATTTATTAACAATAATTTAATTTAATTTAATTTAAACTGTTAAATTTTAGATTTATCAGAATCTCAAAATAAATATCAATTTTTCATACTGTCCATTGCAATGTTGTGATGCCTAAATTCACTTTTTGTGATTTTTTTCATTTACAATCGAGTGTTTTATTTAAAAAAATATTTTGACAAAAAGCGATATAATTTTAATATTCGCCATTTATTGGTTATAAGCTATAGCATGAAAATAATGATCACCTTATTGATTTTGGCCACATCTGTAATAATCCTATATAAAAACTTATGTCACATCCGCCACCACTGAGGACACATGCCTCCCGGGACATCCTGATTGGCTGAAGTTTCAAAGAGTCCAGTGTAGGTGAGTGGGTGGCGGTTTGACTGGAGGGAGTGCGACAGACAGCAACGAGACTGTGCTCAAATGCTGGGGCTCCAAGACTGAGTCCAAGAGAAGTTTTGAAGTGGGCTTCAACACTTTTTCTCTTCACGAGCCACAGTAATCACAGTGATTCTTGTGAATGTTTCACTATGGTAACCTCAGCCCTGTCAAATATGTCTTCCTGCAGCCCATTACCCACACACACATAGTAGGCTATATAGAGGCTAATGCTAGCTAGCTTACTTGTTTTGATGTATTTTAGTTCATAATAGCATTTTTGGAGAGAGAAAAAATGGTGCTGTCGGATATGTTTTATAGCGATTAGTCCATGGTTCTCATGTAGATTCTGCTAGTTTGAATCCAGCTTGCAACATTTCCTGTTTACGTTCTTCTCCATCCTTCCAAGTCCTTTGACTTTCATCTCTGTGTGTGACAGAAAAGCCAAAAATAATATATAAAAAGGTAATTTATTCTCAACATAGGTACCCTCTTGTGTTTTAGATGATATAAAGAAACAGACTTGACAGTATTATTGTGTGCTGAGTTGTTAAAAAGGAAATCTTATGCCAAGATTAATGCTTTTTCCCATCTTTTTCGTATTAGCTTGTACTTACTCATGTTTCTGCTTAGATAGGAGTAGCGACGTCTTAGAGAGCTCGAATAATTCAGCTGTACAACTTTTATACAGTGAAGATATACACTTTTATCAAGTGAAGATCTCATACCACTACAAAAGAGGATCTTTTCATATTTTGGTTGCAGAGAGATTTGGAAATCCCATAGTCTGCTGCTCGAAAACATGGCAGTTTGATATATATACTTGCTGAAATAATCTGTTCAGCTGAAAAAAAAAATCGGAATACTACTGTTTTTATGGGTAGATTTTGTTAAAAGTAGTGCTTTTGCTTGATAATGCCACCTGTCTGAAATGTGGTGCATGCAGAAAAATATGTAATTGACTGATATGTCATTGTGATTTATGTTTGATTGTATAGATATCATAAAATTGTTTTGTGGTATTCGATGACTCTCTTTTGAGCAGATGGATGACACATGGAAAATAAATGAGGAGTGAGGCTGCCTGCCTGATATTTCATTCCCTTTTTTAACCTTTATTTATATAGCGCTTTATACAATATAGATTGTGTCACAACAGCTTTACAGTGTTAAACAGGAAAAATGTGTGTTGATAATGCAAGAGGACAATAGAAAAAAGTCAGTTTATCAGTTAAAGTCAGTTCATTGTTGATTCAGTGATGTCATTGTCCAGCTCAGTTCAGTTCTCTTCCAATAGTGTCTGTGCTGTCAAGTCAACAATGTTGCCATTTATTCCACAAAAACACCTCCAACCACCCCGCAGGACCATATATTGCCTAAATCTATAATGTTTAAACACATAATTGACAAGTCTATTATGGTAATCGCTCATTAATCCAATGCCCAGCTTTTGGGAAAATAGACTGACATCTTTACTGTATCAGTATGCATAAAAACCATATGGCCATATTAGTCATTTTTTAATGCAAAAAGCAGCTTAAAATATTAAGAAGAGGAAAGTACGAGATGATGATAAATGTAAGAGTGCAGGTAGGATTCAAAGAGTCATTTGAGGGCAGCTATTGTTGTCCATCTATTGTTGTGATCCGTTGGATTTGGCCACAGGGTAAGAACTTGGACCAGTTGTTTCATTTCAAGAACATCTAAATCTCTATTCTTCCTTTGCCCTTTTTATTCCTCCTGTTCTGGATTTAATAAAGCTGTTATCTTAGTGTGTTTGTGTGTGTGTGTGTGTGTGTATCCGTTGAGCTTTGATGGTGGTGGGTATATCAAACTCTTCACATGTCAGTTACAAACTCATAACTTGACAGTCGTAAAGTTTGCCTAAGAGCTATGGGTATCTGTCTGAGGGCTGAATTTCACCTCAGACTTGTAGTCTTTTGTAAAACTCATCATGTTTGCCAAGGCAACATAATTACTAACATTAATATGCCAACTGGTTTTGAGGACGAGGTGCATGATGATTATAGCTGATATACAGCAGATCATATTTTTGGTTTTGTAGCACACTTACAGATCAGAGTGCAGTATTGCTATAAAATCACTGTCTCACCAGCAGAGGACAGTGTCCATCATATTTTTTAACGAGCTATCCAACAGAGCTTTGAACAGAGTGGGGTTCAACCACACAAGGAAAGACCATGCTGCGGTCCAACTCTCTCCAAATCTCTTCTTATGGTTTCAGAATTTGCCTCCATATCAGTGCAGTCTTTGTACAGGGCTAGATAGTTAGACAGATAGTTAGACAGACAGACAAAGATGGATAGATAGATAGATAGACAGACAGACAGACAGACAGGATTTCAATATTACTGCATTCCTCACTACAAGTATAATGAATCAAATATACAAGTATAATCAAATCAAAACTAAACTAAAATATATAAAAACAAAACCAGAGATTAACAAACAATACAATTAAATCTGAAAATGCTATTAATAATGAACACAAAATTGAAAATGCAAAACCATAATAACCTTGTAAAAGGGAAAGGGAAGCAGTAGAGTTCCCTGAGGTGGCCCAGCATTACTCATCACCCGCTCTGACATGCTCCTGCAGCTTCAGAGTCTTTAGGCTACTCTTGGCCTTCAGTAGTCTATAGAAGTTTACGTGGGCCAGACAGAAAACATGTTTGTGTGCATTGGCTATATAAATTTATAACAACTTTTTGTAATGAACACATAGAATGCCCTACATCATAAATTATTGTTATAAATAAGTCTATATATGCTTTGTCATCACAGGAATAAATTACATTTTTTAAATTGTAATATCTCACAAAAGTACTGTTTTTATTGTTTGTTTTTTTAAATAAATAAATGCACACACACATATAATACCATGTCTATATAGCTAGATAGACAGACAGACAGACAGACAGATAGATAGATAGATAGATAGATAGATAGATAGATAGATAGTTAGACAGACAAAGATAGATAGATAGACACACACACACACACACGGGTCAGATGTTTTGAAGATAGCTTGTTACAAAAATGATGATCTATTTTGGTTGATTATTATTCTGTTTTTGAAGTTTGAAGACTTATAAATCAATATTTTTTTTTTGTTTTAAATGCATATAACCCGGTTTATGTTGATTCTTAGTTTCTTTCAGGGATGTACAATATAAGGGATATTAACTGGCTGATAGAGGTTGGATATTTAATTGTGGATGCACGTTTTTGCATTTTTGTATATTTTAAAAATACATTTGCTGTCATCTAGTTCTAACTTAAAGGGTCAACACTGAATTATGACAAATATGTAACTCTTTAAGAGCCTATAATAAAAGGTGATGCCTTTATATAGGGTCATTCTCATCTAAACTTTTTTTACCTTTCTTAATCTCAAAATGAATAGTTATTCATATTTTTATTATAATAATGAGGCATGCCTAAATTCACTTTAGCATCAAAACATTGGTTTGACTTGACAATGACAAAACCGGACACACTTTAGTTTGGGGACCAGTTCTTACTATTGCCTAACTATTAACTATGACTTTTGCCTCAATAAACTCCTAAGTTGCTGCTTACTAATAGTTAGTAAGGTAGTTGTTAAATTTAGATTTGGGGTAGGATTAAGGGATCTAAAATATGATCATGCAGAATAAGGCTTATAAACAGCCAGTATGCTAGTAATATGCATGCTAATAAGCAATTAGTGAGAATTGGTCCTTAAAATAACGTGTTACCACAAAAACTATTGGTTTTAGTTTTCAGTGTTTTATTTTGTTTTATTATTTTAAATACAAGATCAGGTACTGGCCATAAAATTATCGACTATCAATTTATTTGTATTGGATTTCAATATTACTGCATTCTTCTCTACAAGTATAATTCAAACATACAAGTATACAAGTACAATCAAATCTAAACGAAACTAAACTATTATATATGTAGGGTGGGACTATCAGTCCTACCAGTCGGTTATTGATTGGATTTGATTGGAAAAGTGAAGAGAGAAGAACGTGAGACTGCAGGAGTGGGTTTAAGAGGACAAAACGATTGGAGAAATCCTGTAAAAGTCACCAGAGAGAAGTCTATTGTTTTTACCAGAAGGTCCAGTTATGGCATGTTGCTTAAACATTATGAGGGCAATTTTTTTTAAAACAAACAAACAAACAAACAAACAAACATATGCACAGATTAATTGTCCCCAGTAAGATCTATATCATGCATTTAGAAAATAGATAAGGTGAAATGTCATTTCATGATGATTATATATATAAAAAAACTTTAATTGAAAATTAGAAATAAGTTTTACTTGAAGTACTAAAATGACTAAAACTGAAACTGAAAAAAAAAAAAAAATTAAAGCTAAATAGAAATATCAAAATAATAAAAATGACAAAACCAAAATAACAAAATTACTCAAACTTACTTAAAAATGAAAAGTGAATTCAAAATCTTCATAATAATTAGAATATAAAAATTGTATAAAATATTTTACACATGCATTTACTTCCTAAATATTGTAAAAAAATTGAACTTTAGAAACACTTTAGAATAGGGAACACACATTCACTATTAACTAAGAGTTTTCCCTCAATAAACTTATTATTTGCTGCTTATTATTCGTTAGTAGGTAGTTGTTAAGTTTAGGTATGGGGTAGGATTTATTGCTCTAAAATATGTTCATGCACAGTAAGGCTTTAATATGTGCTTTATAACTACTAATAAACAGCCAATATGCTAGTAATATGCAGGCTAATAAGCAACTAGTAAATAGTGAGAATTGGTCCTTAAAATAAAGTGTTACCCAGATGACCTCAGAAAAGATGGTTCCACCCCTGCTTGCACTCATATATTCATGAAAATCCTCAGCTGCATTTGGAGGAGACCAGAAACTCATCCACAGAACATTTTTGTACAATGTATTAAAGCGAAGGCCTAATTATGATCCTTGTCCTTTCTAAAACATTACAAAAGTAAAGCTGCAGGGTCGGTTCAATTAAAGGCTCGATTACTTGAACAGCCAAACTGAAAGAATTTTAACTTGGATCCCCTTAGTGGTCTAATGCAGAAAAATGTCAGAACAAGATCCCAAGTCAAAGAGGTTGCGTGCGCTGTGCACTGTAGAAGCCCTTGCCACTTTCATCTCCCATCCAAACACCACCCTTTGGTAAATGAATTCCTTTCACTTCGTTTGCCCTTTTAATGTGCAAGACTCATTTCTGATTACATAAATAAACTCCGCGATTGAAATTTGCCAAGCCGCTGCGCTGACCTACATAAGTCAAAATGCCATTAAAACAAATGATGGAAATTACGTACTTTTATAAATGGGGTTATTAGAAACTAGAAGAGTCGTGTTGTTGGAAAATCGAGAATAGGAAATGCTTTTGGATGAATGTTAATGTCAGAGGTAATAAGGATTTTGTAAGCCCACACTTGCGGAAGAATGATGCTCCATATGGCAGTGGTGATATTTGCAATATTGTTCTGCAATGCCTTGGGTAAGATTATAGGGGCCATGGCCTTTCAAACAGCTGTTTAGCCTTTGCGTGGATCACCCATGGCAATCTGCAGCAGCACAGTTATATTTTTTTTTCTCTGCAAAACCGCTCAATTTAGGAATGAACTCTGCTGTAGACTTTAGCCTTTTGTGTAGTTGGTGAAGCTCTGCCACTGAGTGGACATTTCACACTCAATGGCTATACGATTTGTTTATTTGATGGGGGTTCTTCTATTGAAAGATGCTGTTTTGTCACTCAAGGCTATCCGTAAGGACACACTTTATCTTGTTTCACTAACCTGGAGTGGATTCATGAATCCAGGTGATGGGTGACTCAAACCATGTGCGTCTCCCAAAGTGCTACACATCTTTTTGTCCAAGCCTTGCTTTATCCCAACAAGAACAGAGGGTATCTGAACTGTACTGGGCTGCTGATGATAGATTGCAGGGATGATAAAAACATGCGAGCATGATGCCAAGAGCACATTTAGCCCCGTATAGAGGCTTAGGGGAGGGTATGCGAGGGTCCTGATGGATGAGGCTTTGGGGGTGGACCAACATCAGGACAGTGATGGAGGGGGAGATGTGAGCCACAGCAGGTTCAGGTAGCAATGTACAAGAGAGAGCAATGAGGGGTGTTTGTGTTTGCCATGGTCATCTTCAGGTGACCAACAATGCTCACCCCTCTTTATCTAATCCCATAAGTCACAGCCTTTTATTGAGGGCTGTGCACAAATCAACAGATGACAAATGAGTGCCACATGCAGTGTTTTTGGCTCAGCGACAGTCTGTGGTCTGTTTCTCATTATAATTGTTATAGGGGAGATTGTCAATAGATGAAGAGGAAAAAAAATAAAGAGGAAACAGAACCGAAGTTAAAACACAGCAAATACACTAGGGGTGCATCAGTACTATATAGATTATAGGTCAATAATATAGATTTAGCTGTTATTGTATGTATCAGTATTGTTTGATATTGTTTTTATGTTCATTTCCCCTATTTTTACATTTCGATTACCTTTGCTATACCAACTAATGCTAATTTAATTTATACTTTAAAACATGAACAATATAATAACAGTTAAATGTACATATAAAATCTCAAAATGAATATATGAAATATTTTCCATGTTATACACTGTTAAAAATGATTTGTCAAAAAAAGATTAATGGAGTATTTTAAAAGAAAATAGTTTTTCAAAATTTAATGTTTAATTCAATGTGTTACTTGGCATTTCTTTTGTAATTGTTTGTAAAATTTACAAGCAATTTTTTGAATGAAAATACCAAAAAATTGATAGTAGCCATGACTTCAAATTGCTAGATTTTTTTTTTCTCCGTACTGTGGAAGTCATTGGCTACCGTCAACTGTTTGGTTATCAACATTCCTCAGAATATCTTCTTCTGTGTTCAGCAGAAGAAAGAAATTCATGCAGAGGGTCCTTGTTAAAACTTCAATGCTGAGTAAATGATGACAGAATTTTCATTTTTGGGTGAACTAGAATTTTAATATCGACTATTTATTGGTTATCAGACAGAAATGGTTAATCCCTAAATTGCATTCCAGCAAACAATTTCTATGTTGCCCTAACATTCTCAATGAGTTATAATTTTTTTCTTTTCTGAAAGTTAACATGCAGAATGTCCTGTTTTTAAAATGTTTAAAATGTTTCTTTGGTTATATGAATGCAATAAAATGTTAGCAATAACAGCTGCTGTAATTGTATTTTTCCTCCAAGCACCATTCAGAGGAATTGAAAACATGTAAAACAAACAATTCAAAGCATGTATGAAACTCTTTTATCCAAAGTGCACTACAGTACATTCAGCATGTACATTTTACCAATATTTACCAGTTTCCAGCTAGGACCTTGCTCTACCAATGGAGCTGCATGACCAAAGGGCATATGTTCATGAAAATATACAAAGTCCAAATAAAGATTTGATTTACATTAGCAATAAATACCATTGAAGACAAGCAATATTTTTGCACAATATATTTCAATGCCACAGATCACAATATGATCACAGGAACCACTTCAGTGTTCACTGAGAAAGGCATGTTTGATATTGCTGAATTTTTATGAGTACACTGAAAAGATATGTCAGTCATGATCTCCTGCATTTTGAGGTTTTGCATCTGTTGCTAGGACAACAAGAAGCCTTTCAATTTGCCTGTTGGCACAAACCCTTTACCACCCCTGACATTACGTTAACCCCTTCTTTACAGTTCAGCACCTCTATGTTGACTTTAAACAGCTTCAGAGAAGATGCATGGGCTTATTTATGACTGCTTAAGACTAAATGTCACATGCCGTCATGGTTCGCCACATTATCTGTGATTATATAAAAATATGCAGCCCAAGATCTGCATATTCTGAATTTGCATTTATTCGAGTTTTAAGGTGGTTGATTTATTGGCTGAAAGCTGATAAGCTGTATCTCACACTTGCTTGTGTGTCAACACGTTGCAGCAGTAACCAGCAGAGTGTGCTACAATCATATAGAGATATAATTCAGTTGATTGCAGCAAAAGAGGCACACAAATGCTTTCAGAGAGCGGTGTAGTCACAACTGAGCTGTGCTAACCCTCAAAAATGTCAGGTTTTGCAAGAAGATGGAAATCTAGATGGCAGCTTCTGGAGGGGTATAAAGATTGTGATATAAAAGGTGATGCAGGTTAATTTGACTTTTTGCTTCTCCGTTCACCTGCAGTCATTCATACATTCTTTTGAAATGGTAATAAAATAATCAAAGAGCAGGAAACCTTCAGGACACAGTTTCATTTCCTGACAGTATTTGGTGTCCATATAAAGCATCTGCCTGATTGAAAGAAAGATCTCGAGTTCCCCACCTCGACCTCCTCCCACCGCGCTCCTGTCTTTGAGCAGACCACCACCCTTCCTCAAATCTTTATCAATCTGCCTCATTCCTGATGAGATTAGAGCCAAACTTTGATCTCTTCCCTCCTGAGGTTTCAGCCTCACTTTGATGTGTTCCCTTCTTGTTAACGACAGAGCCGATAGTAGATGACAGAATCCCTTCTGGGTGAGAGAAAGAGATTGAACGGCATTGAGGAGGGAAGTAAAAGTATAGGAGCCGGGGTGGAGTGGACACGGATGAGGGATGCTCTCTGGCTTGGCATAAAGCAAGAAAACAGGACAGGTTGTCAGACTAGATTGATAGGTGCTCCTCTGCTCTCTTTGAGCCTCCACCTCGCCAACCCCCCCGTTACCCCAGGCTCCGGAGCCCTGCCTGTGCATTGAGCTTTTGTGGAGATGAGAGATTGGTGCCCTCATTTATTTCCTCTACTATAGGAGATGTTTTAAGTGGTCCTCCGGGGTAATAGAGAGAGAAGATTTTTTCCTCATTCACCTCTTCTGCTCATATGGGCCCATTGCAGCGATGCACTGGGAGAGGAGCAGGTTTATTAAGCTATCCGTTACCGGTATCTGAACTCAAATTGAATTCAATGATGGCAACAAGGATGTAAATAAAACTCTTGCAATACTGTGTACGTTTATATGGAAGGGAGTGAAGGCAGTGTTGAAGGTTAGTAGTAGACAAATGTATGTATTTTGAAAAAGCATAATTAAGTCACTCAGATATCTTCATTGTATTGTAGCATTGTATATAAAAAAATCTGACTTAATATTTCTATCAATATAGTGATATTAATATCAGTATCCACTTTGTATATCATCGTAACAAACATTTTGTTTCTTCCCACATTACAAACCAATTGCATTAATAATTTACTATTTTTGAAAGCACTAATGGTGTTGAGTAATGGCTCCCTAACTTTTTTTTTTTAGTAAAATATAGGAAAAAGTATGTGCTTCTTCTCTTTTCTTCCCCCCTTGTCATATTTTTACATTGAGTACAGACCTAGTTATCAGTTTCATTGCATGGAGGCTTATGGTAAGCAATACAATGAGAATACACATGACTTTGACTACAGACAATGAGAGAATACTCTATATTGACATGGAAATTCAGTTCAGTGAGTATGTGTTGATTAGGTACAGTAGCTGAACTCACCACGGATTTGGTGAGTCTAAGGAGTTGTTAGACTGATTCCGATTGGTAACTCCTTAGGTAGCTCCTCATTGTGTGAGGATTCATTAAAATAACTGAGTCATTTGTTTACACAGGTCCCAGTGCAGCTTCCATTTCAGTGAGTCTGTGATTCACTGCTCATTCAGGGTACTAGCCACTTTGACGGATTCAGCTCAATGAAAGTACATTCATACCACACACATTCATACTATAGTGCTCGTAAGAGAGAACTGTATGTGAATCGGACACTGCTGTTTGTGCTTCTGCCACAGAAAATGCTTTGCTGAAAACACAGCCGTGATATGCTATATGCCATCGTCATTTCAGAAATATGTAAGTACAAGTTATGCCCACCTACAGACTTCTTAACTAAATTCAAGAACTGAATTCAAGGTGGCATAAACACTCCATCAGTTACACTTTGCGTGACTCCCAGTTTGAAAACTGCTAGTGTTGGAGTAAAACAGCTTTTTAATTTATTAATCAGGCATGTCATTTTTCCGTATTTATACAGAATTCCATATACTACGGTCTGAAAAGTATGAATTGCATAAATCTAATGAAAAAAGATGGTGCGTTTTCAAATACATTTCAAATACATTTATTTAAAGCATAATTGCATTAATAGTAGCAAAATAATAATATTTATTTATTGATTTGTTTAATAGTTTAAATAATAAAATAAAAATATTATTTAGAAATAATAATAATAATAATAATAATAATTATTATAATTATTGTTATTGTACACACATAAACTGAATTGAGAGAAGAAGAAAAAATTGTCCTTAGCTGATCACATGCCTGAAATATACGCTGTCCACATGCAGACATAAAACAAGCAGACTTGTCTGACATAAATACAACTGAACTTTTACCCATGTGTTTCGTTGAAAAGGGTGTTTCAACGTATTCTGCAATTACAGGCATGGCATGCAGGTCTCTTTGATGTCACATTGCTGACAGTTTCATGAATTGTCCTTGATTTACTGTAACTAGAGGCAGGTAAACTTGATTTAAGCTTGATTTAAGCTTTCACTGTCTCTTAACAGTACATCAACTCATCAAAAACAGCTGGGATTTTATAATTTACCCTGGATTTATGATATAGGACCACTCTGAAACAGAACACCTTTTTTTTTTCAGCTAGCTGGGTTAACAGCACATAGAAGCGGCTGCCAGTCTGTCCAGCCTGTTTAGATGGATGTACATGTTTTCCAGAGCACAATAATCAATGTGAAAATCGTGGAGCTCTTTTGTTAATTTCCATCAATAAATATAGAGTGAGAATGCACTACTGTTTGCTCGCTTAAATAATCATACAAGTGCTCTAAAATAAAGTATTTTTGTAAGCTATCTAATGACGATGTTTTATCAGGGGAGTTTTCATGTATTAGCGGACTTATTCCATTTATTCCTTTTCTTGGCATCACAGCATGCCTAATGAGGTGTGTGTCTTTCGAGAGTTGAAAATTCAAATGTGGAGCCTAACACAATGTGCCCAAGAAAGTGGGACAGCCGTGCTTTATGGCAGCCAATTTCAATGTATTTTCCACTTATGGCCTTTCCCGATGGGATGTGATACGCATATGACGTGACGTGACGTGACGTGACGTGACATGTGGCCAAGTATGGGAGCGCTGTACATTCACTCCCCCCACCTACAATCCCTGCCGGTACGAGACTCGAACCCACCACCTTTGGGTTATGAGTCCGACTCTCTAACCATTAGGCCACGACTTCCCCAAAAGGGGGCACCCAGACTTGAACAGGGGATCTCTTGAGCTGCAGTCAAATGCTCTACCACTGAGCTATACCCCCCATGAAGCAGACTACTTTATTACGCTTCCTCCATGTCATTGCTGACAAATGAAAGCATTTTTTTTAAAACTGACATATTATTAAATTTGACAAACGTAGGTAAAACATGTGGATAATAATATAGAGAATAGTCTCAACCTGTGTGACTTAACCCTTGAAACAATACGTTTTAGTCAGCACTCATTGTTTCTCTCAGCTCTTTCTTTCTTAAAAGCCCTTAAGACAGAAAATGGTGGTTTCATTTGAAGTGATGCGGGAGGAGACGTCGGCCCCATGTCTGAGAGTGTCTTAGAGCCTCTGAGAATGAGAGGTGTGGAGAAGATGAGAAGGGACACCTCTCCTCCAGACCAAAACAGAGGTGGCTGAAGTGCCATCAATGATTTAAAGGGCCCTCAATATTTGAAATTACCATGAATGATAGAGAGCATGGAGAGCATCAGTGATTAGATCGCTGATGCTTAACATGAACCATAGATCTAAATGTAAGGCTGCGATTACTCGAAATCTGGAACACAACCGGTGTTGTATAGTATAGTTTTAACAATACCATTGTGGTCACATTTCTGCTGTAGTTTTGTTGGGTTTTGCATAGTGTTTAAGTATAAAAGCACCATACCACATTCATCCATCCATCCATCCATCCAATTTGTTTGTTTGTTTGTTTATTTATTTGTCATGGATTCTCATAAAAAAGGTACAAAAGCTATAACTGGGACAGTACCTTTTCAAAAGGTACATTTTTGTACCTTATTTACCCTTAAAAGGTGCATATTAGTACCTTTCAAAAGAGTACTGTGATAGCTTTTGTACATTTTATTTATTTTTGTATGTATGTATGTAAGTATGTATGTATTTATTTATTTATTTTTCAGAGAATCAGAAAGGTATCTTGCCCTGGGGTGATTATTAAAATCCTTTGCATCTTTCATTATAATTCGTAAAGAACGTAGATACAAATAGCTGCATCCACTCCACCATTAATACAGCTATAGTTAATCGTTACATACAAATGTACATGACTCTAAAATGAGTAGAAAATCAATAAAAATGCTTTTCTGAGAGCAATTCTCCAGAGTACAAATGTGCTACATGGTGCATCGTGCCAGAAAATGACATTACATTGACTACAGGACATAATGTGACCAAGAAAAAGCTTTTACTGGTTCATTCTGCTTCATTTTTAACCATTTTATTGCCATTTTATATGCATCATGTGGTTGCAAAGTGCAGAAAATTGGTTCGTTTAAAACAGTTAAACATATGGTTTAACTGTTTTTAACAAACCAATAAACTAATTTTGTTCACTTCACAACCACGTGATAAATATGAAATGGATAGCGCATAGATCAAATCAAGGACTCAATCTTGCTTCAGACCCACAATGAAGAACAGTATTTGTTTTATGAAGGCATCTCTTTTTCAGTAAACCTTAGTCATTTCCATTTCGGTTATGATCCACAGGTATGATTGGCAATACCCACATTATTTAATTTTCTCAATTTTGTCAATTTCCTTACAAACGTGTCATAAGGTCTTTACAATGAGTTGAGACTCAACAGAAATGCACTTGTCATTATTCGTTTGGAACAAGGATTATTAATAGGTAACTGGACTGGTTAAGAGAGGCACTTGAGCTAAATCAATGACGTTGTCAAACTCTGTTCCATGTTTTGTCTGTGTCTTGCTCCCCAGGTGTTCCTTTCCCATGTTTAATTTGTCCCAGGTGTTCCCCATGATGGTTCATTGATCCCAGGTGTGTCTCGTCATACCCTCCTCCTGTGTGTATTTAAAGTGTTCCCAGTCCCTAGTCCTCTGTCCGCTGTTGAACATCTTCCTGTGTTTGTCTCCCTTCATGCAAATAAAGTCCTGTCAACATATTCTCCTCGTCCCTCGTGTGTGTGCAACGTGACAGACGTGCTTGAGAGGGAAGCTATGCAAGAAGACTTAATGGCCACTTGTGATCGAACTTGAAAGGACTAGCACTCCATATGAAAAGGTCTGTAATCCTGTTTGAACTAGTGCAATTTTTATGTCTCCCATTTCTGAGCAAAAAGCATGTTTAGTACACAGGAGTTTTAAACTAAGTGCGTCTAAGACGAAAATGGAACCATTTTCATATTGCCATGTGTTAGTAACTAAAGTGGATTCAGTGACATCTGGGCGATCGAACTGAGAACGGAAATACACTTACATTTGAAAAAAAGAGGTGCATATACAAACGCACAAGACTCTAAAATAGACTAAAACTAAAAAGTTCAGTTAAAAGGGCCAAAACAAACCTTTCAGAGGGCAGGAATATTTTAAAGACAGGGTTCCTGCTAATGGATTTTGCTTTTAGATGCCCCTATCGGAACGTGGGTCCAATCTCGTGGGCACGAGGGAGATTCCACACCACCATATGTCTAAGTAGTCTGTGATCTGTACTCATCCCCTTTTTCCTGTCCATTGAATTATAGATATGGGCATCATCTATGCTGGAGCTGAGTGACCTTAAAGTCCAAAGCCTCTGTGGGGTTGTTCAGCTGAGAGGGCCGAGAAGTGGAAATCACATTCTACAGGCAACGCTGGAGCACATGAATTATTCTGATCATTTTAGGGGCAGGAAAATGAATACTGAGGGTGAAATGAAATGTAGAGAAGCGGATGAGATGCGGCAGACCCGATGATCTTTCATTTCTTCTCCTCCGGACCCCTCCATCCCCCCTCCGAGTAAACATAAAGTCGTAGACTTGGCAGATAGAGGCATATTAGAAAATCTCACTTTGACAACAGCTTCACATTTCCACCGATAATCCACCATCTGATGTCAAAGCAATAGCCATGCTTTTTGGAGGCAGGTAAGCGCTAAGCTGTGGGAAAATGGGAATTTGGGGTAAAAATGTAATGCTGTCTTTGCTTTCACGAATTGGTCCGTGATGACGGACATTGTGTGGCCAATAAATGTTCCTTCTTTCCACTGGTGTGCGGTAAAGGCTGCATTTTCCGGCCCATTGGAGAGAGATGTTAGCACCTCAGATGTGCATTGTTTTGAAGCGAAACTTCATGTCCTTTCTAACAGGAAACAACGTTTGCCTAATGTGGCTGCAAAGGTTCAGAAGTTCAAAAGAAAAGCAGTGTGACTCCTTCTGTACAGGGGGTGTCCTTACAGATTTGAATCCTCTGTGCATGGCTTCACATTAAGCCCAGGGAGGGCTCGTGTTTCCCC
This sequence comes from Sinocyclocheilus anshuiensis, assembly GCF_001515605.1. NCBI lineage: Eukaryota > Metazoa > Chordata > Actinopteri > Cypriniformes > Cyprinidae > Sinocyclocheilus > Sinocyclocheilus anshuiensis. The sequence goes on along the minus strand of NW_015557203.1, from coordinate 400,298 downwards.
GTTAGGCCCAGGGAGGGCTCCAGGCCCCTTAAATTTCCCCAAGTATTTTTTGGGGGGGGTACTATGGCTCCAGCCGTAGAGGCCGAGGCGGGGGCTGGGGCCGCGGCCTCGGAGGCTGCTCCGCCATGGCCTCCAAAACTACCTGCTCCGCCATGGCCTCCCGAGTCCCCTGCTCCGCCATGGCCTCCCGAGGCTCCTGATCCGCCATGGCACCCCGAACGGGGACCGCTCTGGAGGCCCACTGTCCGTGTCTGTCCTGAGGGACCTCCAGAGTGCCCACCCCCCCCTCCCCATTGGATGTTATATGGCGTGAGGTCACGCCTTCCGGAGGGGGGCGTTATGTCAGACTCTGTTCCATGTTTTGTCTGTGTCTTGCTCCCCAGGTGTTCCTTTCCCATGTTTAATTTGTCCCAGGTGTTCCCCATGATGGTTCATTGATCCCAGGTGTGTCTCGTCATCCCCTCCTCCTGTGTGTATTTAAAGTGTTCCCAGTCCCTAGTCCTCTGTCCGCTGTTGAACATCTTCCTGTGTTTGTCTCCCTTCATGCAAATAAAGTCCTGTCAACATATTCTCCTCGTCCCTCGTGTGTGTGCAACGTGACAGACGTGCTTGAGAGGGAAGCTATGCAAGAAGACTTAATGGCCACTTGTGATCGAACTTGAAAGGACTAGCACTCCATATGAAAAGGTCTGTAATCCTGTTTGAACTAGTGCAATTTTTATGTCTCCCATTTCTGAGCAAAAAGCATGTTTAGTACACAGGAGTTTTAAACTAAGTGCGTCTAAGACGAAAATGGAACCATTTTCATATTGCCATGTGTTAGTAACTAAAGTGGATTCAGTGACATCTGGGCGATCGAACTGAGAACGGAAATACACTTACATTTGAAAAAAAGAGGTGCATATACAAACGCACAAGACTCTAAAATAGACTAAAACTAAAAAGTTCAGTTAAAAGGGCCAAAACAAACCTTTCAGAGGGCAGGAATATTTTAAAGACAGGGTTCCTGCTAATGGATTTTGCTTTTAGATGCCCCTATCGGAACGTGGGTCCAATCTCGTGGGCACGAGGGAGATTCCACACCACCATATGTCTAAGTAGTCTGTGATCTGTACTCATCCCCTTTTTCCTGTCCATTGAATTATAGATATGGGCATTGGAGCTGAGGGAGCTGAGTGACCTTAAAGTCCAAAGCCTCTGTGGGGTTGTTCAGCTGAGAGGGCCGAGTCACATTCTACACATTCTACAGGCAACGCTGGAGCACATGAATTATTCTGATCATTTTAGGGGCAGGAAAATGAATACTGAGGGTGAAATGAAATGTAGAGAAGCGGATGAGATGCGGCAGACCCGATGATCTTTCATTTCTTCTCCTCCGGACCCCTCCATCCCCCCTCCGAGTAAACATAAAGTCGTAGACTTGGCAGATAGAGGCATATTAGAAAATCTCACTTTGACAACAGCTTCACATTTCCACCGATAATCCACCATCTGATGTCAAAGCAATAGCCATGCTTTTTGGAGGCAGGTAAGCGCTAAGCTGTGGGAAAATGGGAATTTGGGGTAAAAATGTAATGCTGTCTTTGCTTTCACGAATTGGTCCGTGATGACGGACATTGTGTGGCCAATAAATGTTCCTTCTTTCCACTGGTGTGCGGTAAAGGCTGCATTTTCCGGCCCATTGGAGAGAGATGTTAGCACCTCAGATGTGCATTGTTTTGAAGCGAAACTTCATGTCCTTTCTAACAGGAAACAACGTTTGCCTAATGTGGCTGCAAAGGTTCAGAAGTTCAAAAGAAAAGCAGTGTGACTCTGCATATACAGGGGGTGTCCTTACAGATTTGAATCCTCTGTGCATGGCTTCACATTCACTACAGACATGAAAAACTAGACATGAAACCCGGTGGGAGATTGTTACTTGGTGCCTTACAGGTTCAATATTTCAAGCTCTAATGAATTTGTGCTGGACTTTTTGACACCAGCTGTCTTCCAGACCACTCACTCTTCAACGCGCTGTGTTGTTCTGATGGGCAGACAGTGATTATCAAATACCTGTCATGTACCCAGATAAGCAGGGTGAAAGGACAAAAATTGAAGGCCCTGTTATGTGACTAATGCCACAGTACTGTCTGGTACTGGGACTTTTGGTTTGCAAATCACAGTGGTGGATAAAGTACACAAAAAGTAAAGATAAAGCCTAAAAAATATATTACTCCATCATATATTTTACTTGATTAAAAGCACAAAAATACATATATTTTTTAAAATGTATGGTACTTAAGTAACAAAACAAAGATCGATGAAGCATAGCTTATTTTTTTATATGCTTATACCTACACTGTAAAAATCAAATCTGTAGAAAAACGGATGTTGTTATCCATTACCATTCAAGTTAGAATGGTTAACTAGAGACTCTCTTCATCCAGATCATTGAATCAGTTGTTGATTCGAGAATAATCGGCTCACATGAGTGATTTGTTCATGACTCAGACATTGCTATCCTGCCTTGGAGCTTCAGTTCAAATGAACAAGGAATGTAGTCAAAATTTGTTAAAAGTAAGTTATGTTTTGGAATGAAGCAAATGTTTTCCAAAGTGAACATTCTGTAATAAGGGAAAGGCTACCTGCAAAAGGCACTTAAAATTACTTCATCCACCACTGGAAATCCATAGCCTAAAAGCTGCAACACCTGTCATATTTGCATTATACATTTTCTAAATGGTTTAATTTGTACCAATTCATCAGTCACATACATTTTCTTGTGATTTTCCCCACTAGCTTTTAATTTATTCAGTTTTAGGTATCTGATAAAAAAAACAAACAAAAAAAACACTGTGGGTGATAAAGATCATGTTGCATTAATGGTGACAATATTTTTTGCTTCAGAGACTCAAAGGAGGTTTTTTTTTTTGTAGGTTGTATGTGATGTATATGATCAATGTGGGCTTATATTATATTGAGAAGTTCAGAAAGTTTGGACACTTTTGAAACATGAGACGTATTGGACTCTGAGATAAGAGACTTCCCATCAGTACCATTCCAAGGAAAGAGCAAGAGTCCATATTAATTAGAATAATCCATCAAAAGCGCTCACTGTATCAGAGTCTAATGATGGCTACATAAAGTTTTAACAGTCACTGTTGCTTAAACTGTTGAACGACGGTGTACGTATCACTAAACATGCTGTTCGAGAGATTATTTTGAGCCATAGCTAAATGTCTTTTGTATGGCAAATAAACAGCCTATTGCTTGTTAAATGAGTCAGAACTACAACAAGTAACCAAAATGAGTGTAGAAGTGATTGGGACTCATTCTGTGAATGACTGGAAAATAGGCCATGACACAACGCATTCAAAACAACATCAGGAGCTCTTAGATAACACAGACAACAGATCTTTCAGTGCACTTCACAACATTCGCAGCTTGACAGATTGAATATAAACATCATTTTTGGCACAAAAGAAAGTGGGAACGGTGCTTTAGAACTCTCTGGAGTAAAGTTTAATCCGAAACATTTTACATTATTTTGTGAATTACAATGAAAACTTTGCCTGTCAGCGATGATGGCTACAGCGGATGATACTGCACCCTGTGAAAGCGTTGAGTGGAAAGAGAAGGAAATCAAAGCCCGAGATGAGGTAGATTGGTGTTTAGCATTTCCCCTAACATGACATGCCCATTAAAGATTAAGGCTAAAGAGACAGGCGAGGCTAATGGGAAGCGACGCAGCGTTTTAAGCCTTGGCCATGATGAGTTACAACTTACAACCCTCAGCAGTCGCACTGCTGCGGTGACATGTTGACTGCCCTTGATTCAGGAAGCTCCTTCTCAGAGTCAGCCGTGAGAGTGGCGGATCCCCAGCGTACATCCAGCGCGGGCCTCAAGCACAGCTAACCTTTAGTCAGCTTAATGTTACAGAGATTAAAACACACTTGAGTGTACATTTTTTCTCCGCTTTGTGCTGCCCTTGCTTTCATCACTGCGTAGTTCATGTAATCTTGTCTTCGGGGCTTATCCTACGATTACCAGCCGTATTTGATTCGAGATATACGCTTGTAATGAACTCAAGTCTAGAGGGAGTTTGCAACATTTTAGTGCAGCATAACTTCTTGTCTTATGCATATCAGGTAAAAGCTGTTTAAGTTTTGCTCAGGCTCTTTCATTATACAAAAAAAAAAAAAAGCTGAACCTGAGGACTGATCACATATTGTTAAAGTTCACCCATTCCCTGCTGGAGAAAAACAACAACAACAAAAAACAAACAAACTCTGAAACCCGCCTATAAGCTGGTTGGCTGGTCTTCCAGCCTGGTCATATCTGGTTTACAGACTGGTTTTAGAGGGGTTTTGACTACTTTCTTTAGCAGGTCAGTCTGGTGTTAGCTATACTTTCAGCTTAAACCAGCTATGACCGGCCAACAAATATAGGCTGTTTTTTAGTGTTTATTTTTTAAATAATAATTATCACTAAATATTAACCAACATTTGAGTCTGTTTTTCATAGAAAGCATGTAGCTTAAGACAATTTTGAATATAGTTTGTATGGATGACTTTTATGGTGCCTTAAAAACAAATAAAATTGCTAAAATCTTTACTTTTTTTAAATTAAATACAAAATGACTGCAGGGTAACCATGGAAATGTTTCCCTCATCTTTTATTTATTTATTTATTTATTTTTTGAGTGTACATATGCAACAGCATATGGGTTTGAATTGACACGTGGGTTGGTAAATATATATATATATATATATATATATCATTTGAGAGTGAACTATTCCTTTAATCTCGGAATCTTTTATATAGTTATAAAGAAACCTCAACCAGTTTCTCTTAGAAGCAAAAGCACTTCTGCTGGAGTACAGTTTTTCCATCTTCTTTCCAATACATGCATACTGACCCTTCTAAATGAGGTTAGTGCACCTGAATCCTGGAGTGCTGCTATATATTAAAGCCCTTAATGGCCTTGTACAGACACACAGAGAGACCAGATGAGACTAGTGTCTACGTACATATTTGCAGAGAGCGCTGGGTGGCAGGGTGATTGAGTTAACATGGGCATTGTTTGAAATGTCACCATCTGCCTCACAACTGCTGATCCCCAATCAATTTAAAATGAATACTGTTTCCACTCCCTCCAAATCTAGTGGTGAACTCTGAGATCTTCATTATAGATTGGCCTAATGAGCTGACGATCTGGGACAGAAACTGGAAATTTTCTGATAACGATCATGACATTTGGCCTATAAGAATCGTTAAAGTCATGCCCATATATTGAGCATCAAAGGAAGTAATATGCAGAATATATCTATACTGAAATATATTTAAATATATACATATCTATAAATAATATGCTATTAATTTGAATATTTACATATATATGCTATATATTATAGATTTTTAGATATATTTGTATTTATTTTTACACACACACACACACACACACACACACACACACACACACACACACACACACACACACACACGTGCAACATAATTCATATATATATAATATTATTACATTTACATGTATATTAAATACATTTAAATACATTCATTTCAGGTTCTATGATTGAACTTATCTTTGCTCACAAAATGGGCAACAGCCCAACAGTCATTTGCAAAATAAATAAATAAATACAAATTGCTTGTGATAAGTCAAAAGCTTAACGTAATGCATTTATAAGTGTTTCTGTGTGTGCAAAGAATTGCTCAGGTTTTCTGTAAAAGAGAAAATTTATTTTAATGAAAGTTTGATTCCATTTGCACATCATCAGGTGAACTGCAAACAGCTCACATTTACAGTTTAACACTTTCAAAACACCGAAACAATAACACAGAATGTACATATTTCAATAATATTTAGTCATCATTGTGGTATATAAATATTTGGTACAAAATTTCACAAGATATAAAGCAAAGTAGTACATGGACATAATCTACTCTCCCAAGCCACTGGTACAAAGCACTGTTCATTAAACCAAGTTTTTACAGCATGAGTAACCATCTTTTTCTTTTTTTCTTTTTTTTCTTTTTACAGCATATCAATGACAAATAATGGAAATTCTGCTTCTAAAACACAAATATTTACCTGCTGAAGCACCGTTCAGAGCTGACTCACCCCCTCCTAACTGAAGCGGTGAAGGCAATCTCAGGATCATTTTGCGGTTTGAAGAGAGGGCGCAATCATTGCGGAGTGATTTACTTTAAGATTTGCCTCACACTTCAATACAACACTGCTGTGGTTAACATTCAGCCGAGGAATAAATCAGTTGAGCTTTTATTATTTCCCTGGTTATTTGACGCTCGCTATTAAAAGCAGAAGGTTGTCAGAGGAAAGGTGAGAATTGCAGCTTCAAACTGATTAATTAACAACTTTGCTTTCAATCTCTTGGTCCACGAAGCCATAATTCTATGTATAGATATTAATGTTTAATTCTCTTTTGGTTGGTTTGACTCTGTTGTGATCTATGTCAAGGTCTCATCTGGAAGAATAGAGCGAGCGGAAAAAAAACATACAGTAATAGTACGGAATGTAAATTTTGCTGCACGTCATTAAGGGACCGTGTGAAAATCTGTTTCTCACAAGGAGAAAGTCATACTAAGCAGTTCTGAGTTCAAACAAACAGTTGTCAGACTGCTAAAGGAAGCAAAACACATTTAGGTCCAATGACATAGCTGATAATTGTAAGCTTCTGGCTTTTTTTTTTTCATGTGGATGATGAAAACCAGTGCCAACCATGAAACATCTTCTGACCCATTTTCTAGATGGGCTTCATACAATCCGTCTTGATTATGGTTACAGGACAACACATCTTTTCTTGACGTCGTAAGTAGATTAGTAAAATTATGCAAAGGGTTTATAGTAAAGGTTTGAAAATTCCTCCCAGTTATTAGACAACTCCTATGATGTTAAACTGTTTGATACTAAGCTGCCTGCTACACATTGAGGTCTGATGGTGAATTCACAGGCTCGAGTTTGGCGGTGGTTTCATTACTTTCATAAAGTCCTCGGCCTTGGCCTTTATTTAGTCAATGACCTGCTCAAGTTTCACTTCAAGTGTTTCACAGGCTCACAGTCAACTGATAAACTGTTCTTTGCAGCAGGATTTGAAGAGCAATTCTGCATCAGATGCTTGTCTTTTCAAAAGAACGTTTTCAGCGATGGTTGCAGATATGAAAAACTGCAGACATCTCCAGAACAATCTGGGATTATGCCGGAAGATGTCACCGCAGATGATCTTTCTGATGAGAAGTCCATGTACAGATACGTCCTCCTCACCAGAGCGTGAAGTTCGTTTCCTCATTTGAGAAAATGCACTGCCAATCAGGACAGAGAAACCGGCTGCCTGATTGTAGGACAAAGAGAAGGATAAAAGGGCACTTTGTAAAAGAAATTAGGCTGCCTCATTCTGCCACTCCAGTCTTCATGTAGAGGCAGATCAGCAAATGAGTCTCGCTCCAGTCTGTCCGTTAGGAGTCCCAGTCGCTGTCCTCGCCGCTGTACATGTCTGCTAGCTTCCTGAAGCGTGGCCCCCACTCGCTGAGGTAGTTATAGTCCTGATCCCCTTCTGAGGACATGGACCCCAGCGAGCTGAGCGACTCGGCCACCGATCCGTTACCTTCGTACGCGTAGGTGGCCAGTGAGTCGTAAGGAGGAGCCGTGGGGTTGCCGTCGTTTTCCTGCACACGCTGGTTGATAAAGTCCCGTACATCTGCGTTCTCTCGGGATGGCACCATGGTCCTGCGAAGTGGCGGCGGAGGGTAGAGTGACTCAGAGGGCAGGATGTCCCGCCGCAGTTTGCTCTCCTCCATTACTTCCGGATGGCGAAGTGCTCCGATGTCAAAGGCCTGCGTATCCTCCTCGCCGCCACCCTCGTCATTGTAGCTGACCACATTGTCCCTCACGTCCTCCTTGGAGATGATCAGGGGCTCTTTCTTCTTCTGACGTTTCAGGGCAGCAAACAACACCACGATCACTACAGAACAAGAGAGGAAATATGTAATTATTAGTGATGCACCAGAATTACCTTTGCAAATATTATATATACTTATAAATGTATTAAAATTTTGGCATTTGGCACCAGTAATAGTAATATATATATGTGCTTTTGCTTTTATATGCTTTTATGCAGCAAAGACACATTAAATTGACCAAAATGACAGAACATTCATGTTACAAAATATTTATATTCAAATAAATGCAGTTCTGAACGTTCTATTTATCAAAGAATTATGAAAAAAAAAACATATTACAGTTTCTACAAAGGGGAACAACTGTTTTCAACATTGATAGTACTAAGAATCTTTTTCAGCTATAGCAAATCAGCATATTAGAATGGTTTCTGAAGGATCATGTGCCACTGAAGACTGGAGCAGTGACTGCTGAAAATTCAGCTTTGTAATCACAGGAATAAATTACATTTGAAAATATATTAAAATAAAAAGCAGTTATTTTAAATTGCAATAATATTTCACAATATTACAGTTTTAACTGTATTTTGATCAAATAAATGCAGCCTTGGTGAGCGTAATAGACTTTTAAAAACAAAAGAAAACAAAAAAAAATCTTACTAACTAAACTTTTGAAAAGTAGCATACTCCCATACATACATATATATATATATATATATATATATTAACAGTACTGTATGGGAGTATGCTACTGTTCAAAACCCGCAACCTTTGGGTTACAAGTCCGCCTCTCTAACCATTAGGCCACGACTGCCCCGATATAACATATCTGTCTGTCATATAACATATCTGTCTGTAATTGTGGTCATATATAAATTAGACTTATTATATATTGTGTATAATTTTCAAAAAAGATGTTTGTGTACATTTTCTATTGATCATTGAAGCACATATTCATCAAATTATGTATATGACAGTGTGCAAATAAACCACACTATGAGTGGGCCGCAATTCGTTTTTAGTAAACCCCCCTTGGTTGCTTTTATCAGTGATCTTTCACTGCAGTGGAGTAGGAAGAGTTTCATACTTGATGCATTCTTTCACCCTGTGGGTGACACCTACTGTAGGTATCGGGTCATTAAGATATCTCACAGGTGAGATCTAGCTGATGTTAACAGTTAGCAGAACTCAGATAAGCAAGCATTTCCATAGCAATTAAAATACATCGTCAAAAAAAATAAAATAAATAAAAATAAATAAAAAATCCCAGTGTAAATCTTTCAATTACTCAAGCACGTTAGTTATATGAAGACACAAGTGTTTCAATTAAAGTTAAATCTTAAACTCAAATGTGATATTCCTGTTTTGTTGAATTAAATCAAGACTGGATTAATGTGAGTTTAATTGAAATCTAGCCCTTGTTACCCAGTTTCCTGATGAAATAACCAACAAGTGAGTTTTATCAGTTCAGCCATCTGAGCATGTCAGAAATAGTTTTTCTTTGTTTTCTTTTTTTCCACATAATTGCAAATTATTTTACATGCAGATCAGGCGTACACACTTCAGACCACTGGAATTGTAATGAATCAAATGACAGCACAGACAAAAGCACTAACTGACAAGAAGACATGTGGGGAAATGAACTGAAAAGTCTCACTAACAAAGGGCTTGAAAGATGAACAGTCGGATTCACAGCAGACGGACAGATGGAGGAAGTGGCCATCAGACAGATGGACGTAGAATTGATCTGATTGTTAAAGTCAAAAGAGAGTAGCGAAGGCTACTTACAGAGCAGGATGAGGATGCAGAGCAGGATGGCCACCAGCGCCCCTGTGCTGAGCCCTGCGGAGCTGGTCAGAGCCTCGGCGTTGCACACCTCCATGTTGCCGTCCCGGTCGCACGTGCACACCCGAATTGTGAGCGTGCCCGTGCTGGTCTGCATGGGATAGTGTCCGTCTGAGATCACCACAGACACTAGATGGGTGCTCTTGTGCATTCGGCCAAATCCGGTGCGTCGTGTGAAGATCCCAGCTGTGTTATCTGTGGAGAGTTGAGTGCTTAGTTCATTAAGAAACGAAGGATCTGCCCACTCTGCAGACCACAGCAGGTCCAGACTGACCTAATGTTATGGCTACTGCAGAAAGAGCTGCCTCAATTTAAACAGCTAGACGTGGAGAGGCCATGTGTCCTAAAGATTTCTACTGTTTGATTGGTCTGTGTTGTCATGAAGAGAGACAGTGAGCTAGATAGAAGCCAGACAATGTGAAAGGGCACCCACCTCCATTATCTCGGACTGAAAAGTTTGCTCGCACTGAGCTCTCTGGTGCTAAGGAGAACAAAAAGCGATGTCCACCGACTGGGTCATCTGGATCCACTGCGCTTATTGTCTGGATTTTCTGTGACAAAGAAGGTAATGATGACAATCACATATTTAACAAAATTTAAAGAACATACTTTACAAATGGCTTTTGTGTTGTTTTTGTTATGCCCCCATCATAAATGTCTTAATGTGGTTTCTTTCTTTCTTTCTTTCTTTCTTTCTTTCTTTCTTTTTCTTTCTTTCTTTCTTTCTTTCTTTCTTTCTTTCTTTCTTTCTTTCTTTCTCTTTCGGAAAGAAAACATCCAAAATACATTTATAAGTGTTTCTTTTATTGCACTTTATCTATTTGTATATGTAGATTTATATGTAGATGTATATAGATATATGTAGTATAATGTAGATTTTAGCTACATTACATATATTTAAAAGTTATTTTCTCAAAATTAGATTTTTCTCCTGCATTGAGCCATAAATCTCTAGTTCAGCACTTACATGGACCAAACATTATTTGTATTCTGAAGTGTATATATAGAGGGGTTTGTTCATATATAATTTGGCTGATTTTATACAACATTTTATTCACAAATGGTGAAAACACGCACTCACGCACGCACGCGCGCGCACACACACACACACATTTCTGGCTGTTGACAGTATTTTCAGATTTATGGAGTGATAAAAAGAGATATAGGTATAGTATATGCTGCTTGAAAGTTTAACCCTTTAGAATTTTCTATATTTCTGCATAAATATGACCCAAAACATAATTAGATTTTCACACAAATCCTGAAAGTAGACAAAGATAATCCAATCAAACAAAGGAGACAAAAATATATACGTTGTCATTTATTTATTGAGAAAAATTATCCAGTGTTAAATATTTGTGAGTGGCAAAAGTATGTGAATCTTTGCTTTCAATATCTGGTGTGACCCCCTTTTGCAGCAATAACTGCAAGTAACGTTTCTTGTAACTGCTGATCAGTCGGCCTGTAGGAATTTTAGCCTATGCCTCAGTACAGAACCCCTTCAACTCTGTGATGTTGGTGGGTTTCCTCCTCTGAACTGCTTGCTTCAGGTTCTTCCACAAAATTTCAATTGGATTAAGGTTCGGAATTTGACTCAGTCATTCCAAAACATTAACTTTGTTCTTCTTTAACCATTCTTTGGTAGAACGACTTGTGTGCTTGGGGTTGTTGTCTTGCTGCATGACCCACTTTCTCTTGAGATTCAGTTCT
>NW_015557203.1:385301-385704 GCF_001515605.1 Sinocyclocheilus anshuiensis | reverse complement strand
TCTTTAGAATTTTCTATATTTCTGCATAAATATGACCCAAAACATAATTAGATTTTCACACAAATCCTGAAAGTAAACAAAGAGAATCCAATCAAACAAAGGAGACAAAAATATATACTATTTCATTTATTTATTGAGAAAAATGATCCGGTGTTAAATATTTGTGAGTGGTAAAAGTATATTAATCTTTGCTTTCAATATCTGGTGTGACCCCCTTTTGCAGCAATAACTGCAAGTAACGTTTCTTGTAACTGCTGATCAGTCGGCCTGTAGGAATTTTAGCCTATGCCTCAGTACAGAACCCCTTCAACTCTGTGATGTTGGTGGGTTTCCTCCTCTGAACTGCTTGCTTCAGGTTCTTCCACAAAATTTCAATTGGATTAAGGTCCAGACTTTGACTCAG
>NW_015557203.1:383222-384136 GCF_001515605.1 Sinocyclocheilus anshuiensis | reverse complement strand
ATTCAGAATTCATTGTTCCATCAATGATGGCAAGCCGTCCTGGACCAGATGCAGCAAAACAGGCCCAAACCATGATACTACCACCACCATATTTCACAGAGTTCTTATGCTTCTTATGCTGGAATGCAGTGTTTTCTTTCTCCGAACATAACGCTGCTCATTTAACCCTTGATGTTTCGCATGTTTCGCCAATCATTATTACATATTCGGGTCTTTAGCGACCCGGACCAATATATCCAGTATGGGTGGACCTCTAACTGCTGCAATAGCAAAAAACTCTCTTGATATTTTAACAATTACAGAAGAATAAAATATTTCGTTATTCGTTACCTTTTGAAACTTAAAATGGTTCAATTTGAGCAGATGGTTTTACCATCACTGTAGAGCACACTGCACACTTCCACAGTACATTCAGCATCTGCCTCACATTCACGATCTCAGACATATTCTCAAATCTATCGTTTTCAATAACTTCATATTCAATATTTTGATCACTGGCAGCTTATTCACCATATCCAGCATCAAATGACAGTGACATTTATATTTCATTGCGTATAGTAATTGCTCTGCAGTAAAGCCATTCAAACCAGTTAAATTTTTGCTGATGATTCAAACAGTGCCACCTTGAGGAAAAAAGATGCATTGCACATATTGAGTCATCAGATATGTAAATAATTGCGCAGGAAAAAAATACTTACACATTTACATACCTCAGTTCTCTTGCGACCCTATACACTTTTTTTTACAAAAAATTAATCAGAAAACTGTCCTCAGTCCTCAGAGATCTTATTTGTTTGTGCCATGATACACTTCCACAAACATGACCAAACTTTGATAGATCCCTGTTCTTTAAATAAAACAGGGCACACACTGACACCTGATAGTCTTCTCACTGATTGAAACCATCTCTGAAC
>NW_015557203.1:378113-383136 GCF_001515605.1 Sinocyclocheilus anshuiensis | reverse complement strand
GTTTCATGATAGGAAATATTTTAGGAATGAGTGTGTGAGATTGACAGATCGCTTGCGATCATTTGAACAGAGCAAATCAAATACAAATCAAATAATGACTCAAATTTTGCCTAGAAGTTAATATTTGTAAAAAAAAAAATATATACAGCCAATTTACAGTCATTTTATTGTGGGTTTTATTTCTGTAAAATAATACTTTTTTAAATTAAACTTTTAGCTATTTTTTTAACATAGAAATGGAATGGAAGTTATGATACAGTACATAAATTATGATATATATATATATATATATATATTCCTATTCACCTGGGGTGTCTTGCCTTAAAGATGAAAATCATATTCGTTTCTATTATCAATGTTATCTGTTTAACTAATCTGGTTTAATTAACTAAAAGACGATGCTACCTTTTTTGGCAACTTCATTTCACTTTGCCCAAACTCAAATAATGATATGCATAAAGCTTAATCTTAATAAATGTAATCTTAATTCAAATGTATCCTAAAAAAATAAAAAATAAAATAAAGAAATTTATTAAATTCATCAATTACACATGCTGTTTAGTTACATGATGATATAAATGTTTTATTAATAAATGTAGCAGAAAAACAAATGTTTAAAAAAAAAAATTTTTTTTCCTAATGGAAACATTTCAACAAAAACATGCTTTCTAGGGATATTGTTTTGTTTTTCATTTCCATCCTGTTCTTTTTTTTATCGTCTCCCTTTTGAATTTATGAGCTTGACCATCACATAATTCTGCACATACAATATTACTTAAAAAAAAAAAAAAGCATATTAATTCATTTTTATTTAAGGTACAGAGCTAGAAAGGTACTGCATAATAGGAATGACCCATTCACAGTGTCATCTTTCAGACCTTACAAGTGTTTACATGTAAACACTATAAGCATGTTTACAGCGAGGAAAGATGTTGGCTCAGTGATAGAGGCTCATGGTTATCTTTAGTTATCACCAAGGACAATTTTAGTTTAAATGCATCTCTCAAGGGTGCACTGGCAACACGCTGTGACAAAAATGTAATCATCCATTGTGTGCTTTGTGTTTTTTCTCTACCAGGCTTACGTCCTGGCCAGATTTCTTGTGTTGCTGGCTGGCTTCCCTTTCCTCTGGGCTTTACTGCAGTCTGTTAGAATCTAACTGCTGAAGAGAACCAAAATCCTAGCCTTATCTCACACTGCCGAAGCAAGCAGTTCATAGGAGGAAACCCACCAACATCACAGAGCTGAAGCGGTTCTGTACTGAGGAATGGGCTAACATTCCTACAAGCCGTTGTGCAGGACTGATCAGCAGTTGCAAGAAACGTTACTTGCAGTTATTGTTGCAAAAGGGGGTCAGACCAGATACTGAAAGCAAAGATTCACATACTTTTTATGTAAAACTGGATAATTTTTCTCAATAAATAAATGGCAAAGAAAATATTTTTGTCTCATTTGTTTGTTTGGGCTCTCTTTGTCTACTTTCAGGTCTTGTGTGAAATTTTGATTATGTTTTGGGTTATATTTATGCTGAAATATAGACAATTCTAAAGGGTTCACAAACTTTCAAGCAGCACTGTAGATATAGGTAGATACAAAATCAACTCTGTAAAAACCTTTGAATCTAATATGTCAACAAAATGAAACAAGAATTTTGAACCTGGGTTTATACAGTGTTCAGATTTTTGTTCTACAGGTGTATGCAAGTTAGTGCATATTTAATTAGATAGTCTTATTTGCAGATTTAAAAATGTCAGAAAACTTGTAATAAAAAACATGTTTGCAAATCTAAATATAATCAATCAACCGGGGAAGTACGGTGATATTTATTAGTTAATAGTTTATATATATATATATATATATATATATATATATATATATATTCCTATTCACCTGGGGTGTCTTGCCTTAAAGATGAAAATCATATTCGTTTCTATTATCAATGTTATCTGTTTAACTAATCTGGTTTAATTAACTAAAAGACGATGCTACCTTTTTTGGCAACTTCATTTCACTTTGCCCAAACTCAAATAATGATATGCATAAAGCTTAATCTTAATAAATGTAATCTTAATTCAAATGTATCCTAAAAAAATAAAAAATAAAATAAAGAAATTTATTAAATTCATCAATTACACATGCTGTTTAGTTACATGATGATATAAATGTTTTATTAATAAATGTAGCAGAAAAACAAATGTTTAAAAAAAAAAATTTTTTTTCCTAATGGAAACATTTCAACAAAAACATGCTTTCTAGGGATATTGTTTTGTTTTTCATTTCCATCCTGTTCTTTTTTTTATCGTCTCCCTTTTGAATTTATGAGCTTGACCATCACATAATTCTGCACATACAATATTACTTAAAAAAAAAAAAAAGCATATTAATTCATTTTTATTTAAGGTACAGAGCTAGAAAGGTACTGCATAATAGGAATGACCCATTCACAGTGTCATCTTTCAGACCTTACAAGTGTTTACATGTAAACACTATAAGCATGTTTACAGCGAGGAAAGATGTTGGCTCAGTGATAGAGGCTCATGGTTATCTTTAGTTGTCACCAAGGTCAATTTTAGTTTAAATGCATCTCTCAAGGGTGCACTGGCAACACGCTGTGACAAAAATGTAATCATCCATTGTGTGCTTTGTGTTTTTTCTCTACCAGGCTTACGTCCTGGCCAGATTTCTTGTGTTGCTGGCTGGCTTCCCTTTCCTCTGGGCTTTACTGCAGTCTGTTAGAATCTAACTGCTGAAGAGAACCAAAATCCTAGCCTTATCTCACACTGCCGTCGCTTAAATATAGTTAATAAACACCATAATAATGAATTATTCTTTAGTTTCATCATGCAAGTAACAGCACTGCCACACAAGTCTGCTGTTTTGTAACTCCCTTTTACCTAAACATACTTAAATGGTAGACACAAATTGTTTAATGATGTGTTACTCTTTGACAGAGCATTGTCAGTTCTTTTTGCTGTTATCAGGAAAAAAAGTGCAACTGAGCTTGCCGATGCGTTTGCCAACCTCTATACTATACTATACAATACAATACAATACAATACAATACAATAATATAATATAATATAATATAATATAATATAATATAATATAATATAATGATACTTATACTAATATATATTTATGCTTTTGATATATGTAGTTGATAGCATATGTGGTTGTTTCTGTAAAAAAATTGTTTATATAATAATAAGACTTTTTTAGAGAATAGATATTAGATTATTATCCATCCATCCATCCATTTTCCAAATCACTTATTCTCTGTGGTGTTGCAGGTAAATTACTATGATTTATTTATTGTATTTTTTTTGATTGTTTATTCTTGTTTTGAGCATAAATCTCATTAAATTGTGTTAGATTTACACTTAAAATAAGAAAAAAATTGCAGCACTTAATATCTTCTGAAATGTTGCTTCTCAAGTAAATTGAGAAGGATGTTCTGACATTTTCACTGGAAATCAAGACGGAAATATATATATATTTTTATTTTATACATCAATTTTTCAAACTTTTAAAAATTATTTATTTATTTTGATTGGCTTTACCCTATGTAAAGTATGTTCTTAATAAACTGTTTTTTTGTACCCAGTAATAACTAAACTATGGCACATACCAGGCTGAACAATTCTGCCATGCGCTGAGGTGGGCGGGTCAGTGAGGTGGGTGATGAAGGACAACAAAGGATACAGGAAGAGTCAGGAAATGGAGGAGAGGTGGACAGTTATTATGAAGTGCCTGTGATATGTGACAGCCCCTGTCATCCACCATGACACATAATCTCATCAAGCCTGACAGAAAAAGGCTCTGCCGTCTAATCCATGAAGGAGAAATACTCATCACTGATCTCTATCTCACTCCGGAAGTGTGAGTTCTGTAGAGGTCACTCACTGTTTAACAGATGCCCCTGCTTTAAATCGACACATCCATCCACTGGCCGAACAGGAGAAGTGGACTTTTCCCCCATTATCTTACATCAAAACTGACAATGTGGCAGATAAAATGGGAAACGTATACTAAAATGCTCTTTACCTGCCCGGCTTTGGCGTTTTCACAGACAAAGGTCTCGTAGAAGGATGCCAACATGGGGGGGTTATCGTTGACATCCAGTACGCGGATGTACACAGGCACTCGGCTGGTCTGCTCGGGGTTGTCTAAGTGTCCTTAAAAAGATGTGACAGATGATGGTTGACTACTTGAGATGATAGAAACTCATGTTATTGGAGTCACAGGAGGAAACTGGATTTCTAATTTAAAAAAGTAAACTAATATATTTAGTCAATATAAGCTGTCATGGTAAATGAAAATGTGTAAATCTCATTGGAGAAATTTAATGCTGGATGACTTGAACTTATCAGCCTAAATTCATTCCAAATGCCGTGTGGAGTTACTTACTGAACTCTGTTGCGATCACTGAGATGTTGTGCCAAGCTAATTCCTCTCGGTCCAGAGGCCTCTGCAGGAATATAGATCCATTCCCAGCATAGACACCAAAAATCCGGTCAACATCTGTGTGCCGATCAATGGAGTACCTGTAATTCAAACCGTTTAGCTCAATTGTCAACAGTATGTTTTCAATATGTTTTCAACAGTTAAGTTTTTTTTTTTTTTTTTTTTTAAATAGGTCTACCAGTAATGAACTACTTTTAAACTGCATTTTAGCATGACAAAACATGTCATGTGTCACAAGGTAAAACAATGTTACTACACATTTTGAATGAAATCGGGTCTTTTAAAGGGGTCATATGATGCGATTTCAAGTTTTCCTTTCTCTTTGGAGTGTTACAAGCTGTTCGTGAATAGATAAGATCCCTAAAGTTACAAAGACTAAAGTCTCAAACCCAAAGAGATATTCTTTATAAAAAGTAAGACTGGTCCACGCCCTCATAAAACTCCTCGTTCAAACACACTCCCACATGTCTAAGTCACGATGTGGAAAGATTTGCATAACACCGCCCAAATGTTCACGCAAAGAAAGAAGGCGTAACTTTATTGTTGCTGCCACTGCCGC
>NW_015557203.1:338487-378007 GCF_001515605.1 Sinocyclocheilus anshuiensis | reverse complement strand
TTTCAGACCGATGAGCTTTGTAAAAATCGATGCGTTTCAGAAAGGCGGGGCATAGAGGAGAAACAATAATGTACAGTATGTGGAAAATAATGTGTTTTTTGAACCTTAAACCGCATAAACATTTCATTACACCAAATACACAAAATAATGTTCTTTTTAGCAACATCATATGACCCCTTTAAACTAAGACATGACCTGTGATAAACAGGTTTGTCTCATTTATGCTCAGAGAAAATGTAACGTGAAAATCATTAAAAATTCAGAGAAAAAAATGAAATATTTTTTTTGGAAGTGTTGTCATAATTGTTGTTTTGTCTTTGCAGGAAAGAATAATCAGATCCAAACTGCTAAACTTTGCCACCTTTCTGAAAATCTAATTAATTCTAGAAAATTAGTTTGTTTATGATAGTACATATAGATCAAAGTGATTCGCTGATTTGAGTCCATTTGCAAAAATCATTGTGGCAGTTAAGGTCTTTTTATTAAAACCCCCCCCCAAAAAAAACCCTAAATATTATTTCTAGCTGCATTTAACATAAATTAACTGGTTTAAGTTTAATGTCATCAGTCTAATGGAGATTCATTCAGTTTTCATAGGAAACATGGAAATGCCAGAATATGTTAAAATTGGGGTTTTCAGGCCTGGAAATTGATGAAAAACAAAAATTCAAAATAAAAAGTCATGGAAATACCAATACAGTTTTTACTATACATTTTTCTGGTTATGATCAGCTATGATCATTTCATCAGAATGAAGTTATTCTTTGTGAATACAATATATATTAAATTATTTTAAAATGCTTCTACAATAAAAATAAATTTGTGGAAATTAATTGATCAAAAAGTCTGTGCAATTTATTAAAAATCCTCAAGGTTTTTGTATCAGAAAAATACAGCTCTGATCAAATTAAGGATATTATTAGATTCTTTTTTAGAATATTTATATTTTATTAGGTTATTTATTTCAAAAGATATACAGACTTCATGTAGTGAGCTTCTTTTTGTCAGTTGCTTATAGTGCTGCTAACTACTTTTTCAAAAAGGTGCACTGACTAGTATTATCACTTGAAATTCTAATTAGCTTGTAACTTGGCAAAACAGCTTCTCCAACACTGGTTTGTACAAACGTTAACACGACTGATCCTTTAGAGCGGGAGACACTTGAAAAGGCTTGATGCACACCACAGCTATAACTGCATGAAATCCCACTGCCCTGAGCCCACACATGCCCAGTTCCCATTTGTTCGTCTTTCACCAGAAGATCACAATATTGCTCTTTCAAATGCAATCAATCAGTGGGATTGTTCAGTTTCCTAATTAGCCTCCTGATGTTCAGAGCGACAGTGTTGCTCGTGCTTCTGATGTCCCTGATAATTACCAGCCCTGAAGTCCTGTTCTGTGCTGCAGAGGGCTTTTTAATTGTGCCTCCATTCTTCGTTCTTATTTACTGTGGTCTCCGGAGAAAAAAACAAAAAAACATCCATTTATAGTCCTCCTGAGCCTTCTGCATCAGCCTTATCATTAGGACGCATTTGACAGTGATAATATCCTCATTTATTCTCATAATTGTAGTTTATTACAATTATCTCATAAAGATGCCGCGATTGAAGGACCTCTTGAATTAAATGTGAATTTAATAAGCACGCTTTGAGGAAGCAGTCCATCTAAGCTCATATCGCCATAGCTTCAGACAGATTAATCAGGGTTTCGCGATTATCAAAAGGTCACCGGAAGAAACGGGCAGATGTTTAAGAGGCTTGCAAGCTACTGTCAAGCTATTGTGTGTTGGGAAATGTGCATTTAAAGAGATTTACACTGATCTTATAAATACAGATGATGGAAACAATGTGGGATGATATTAACGCAAAGCCCTTACTTGACCGGACTGCGGCGTATGTCAGGATCCACAGCGCTGACCGATCCTATCACGGTGCCCACAGCCGCGTCCTCTTTCACCTCCATAAGATAGCTGACTTTCTCAAATTGAGGGGGCTCATCCACATCCTCAACACTGACCCTGATGGTCGCCATGTCCTTAGCATCCAAGCTCAGAAAGCGTGGGTCTGAATGTGTGTTTTGGACCTTGATCTGAAGCGTGTACGATTTCTTCTTTTCATAATCCAGAGGCTGCAACGTAAACATATCCGCAGGAATAAACAACCCACTCAGGGTCACATTTTCAGTACAAAAACCTGCATTTTATTCACAAACCATCCAGTTGAACACGTTTAATTTAAAAAGAAAAAAACTAACAAAAAGCTTTTCAAACTTGCATGAGTGAAATGAAAAATCCTCTGTACCTTCTTAAGACTAAGTATGCCTTCTTGGGTGTTTCTGTCAGTGCTGATGTCGAACACATCCAGACCGTCTCCGCCAACAACTGTGTAGTCCATCTCCGCATTTCTGCCGATGTCGGCATCCACAGCCCTGATCCTGCCAACTGAAGATCCTACCTTGGTGAGCTCTGGAATGCTGAACTGATATATACCTGGGGAACATAATGTTAACGTCAGGTTGTGCTTGAAACTCTGAAATTCTCAAGAGTCTTCTTTTTTTTTTTTTCTTGAGAGAAGATCTCTAAAATAAAATGTAGTGAACCCAAAAGAAGGGTTCGGAGGAACAAATCGTGCTTGACAATTTACATTCAAAAATCTGATCCCTGCATCTAACACTGCAGCCAATTAAAGTGTTTTTTAAAGCATAGTCTTGGTGTTCTCTTTACTGTAATAAATGGCGAACGTGACCGATATTGTGCTGCCTGCTATAAATCCGCTTTGTGCTCATACCTTGCTTTTCTCTGATTAACATGACATAAATTCCAAGCATTTTCTATTTGCATGCAGGCTAAAAGAATATATTACATTAAGAGAAACACAAAAGAGTAAGTGAGCTGAGCCCACTCTGTCCATTTAATCAGGATTAACACACAGACCTCACACAGTTGCTAAAGCTTTGCCACTAACCATTTTCCTTCACATAAAGATAAAAAAAGTGTATCTGTCTTTGTTTTTTGAAGTTTCTGTATTGTATTTCTTGTTATTTGCATGAATCCTATCAGGAATCTTTAGAATTATGGAACAAATGTCTTGTGCAAATGTTAGACCGATGATATTTATGCATTTACATACATATTTTTCTATCTATTGAATGCATGCTTACTCTGCGTGAAACGAGGGGGGTTATCGTTGACATCAGTGAGGCTAATGTTTACTGTGGTGGAGCCTGTTAAACCTCCCTTCTGGCCGGCCATGTCCTTGGCTTCGATCACCACCTGGTAGTGCTCCCTCTGCTCTCTGTCCATATCGGAAGGTCCCAACGCTGTCCGGATTATACCTGAGGGAAAGATGGTTTATTTTAATTCGTTGACATCCGATCCAGCCCAGTTCTTTACTTTAGGAGATGGATGACACTAGATTGCGGTGGCAGCTGAGTCTTGGTTGTGTTTGAACAGTGCAGAACTAATTGTGTACATGCATTGAGACTGACATTTTGCCGCAGAGATTATTATACGCAGCAGCTGCTGATTGAGAGCGAGTTGATCGCTGCGGGTTCTGAAGAAACAAGACCCTGGATTATTAAAAGCGGTGTTTTACAAGCTAAACCAGTTTGATCGCAAGCAATTTCAGAGTAAGAAAGCATTGGACTTGCTTGACAGTTTTGAACCAAAATGAGCAAAGTATTTTTTTTTCCACAGAAAGAAATACAATATCATACAAGACATAATGTACAGGTATGAAAAGTAAACATTCGAAATCAATTATGAAATAATAAAAAAATAATTAAAATTCAATTTTAAGACAACATGTAATCATAATCCTTAATTAGGCATAAAGAAATTCATAATTATTACATTTTATTTATTTATATATATATATATATATATATATGACACACAAACAAACACACACACACACACACACATAAAATAATAATAATGATTATTTTTATATAAATAATAATTATATTATTTAATAATAATAATTATAATTATTTAAAACATATTACAAAATGTCTGGTAACACCTTACAATAAGGCTCAGTAGTTAACATTAATTTACTTTATTTAACATGAACTAAGAATGAATAATACTTCTACAGCATTTATTAATCTAAGTTAATGTTAATTTCAACATTTACTAATTAAAATCAAAAGTTGTGCTTGTTAACATTAGTTAATGCACTGTGAATTAACTTTAACTAACATTTTTATTTTCTTTAACTAACATTAATACAGATTAATAAATACTGTAATAAATGTATTGTTCATTGTTTATTCATGTTAGTTATTACATTAACTAACATTAACTAATGGAACCTTATTGTAAAGTGTTACCAAATTTCTTTTGTTATTGTAAATGTTTGTGATCATCGCACAAGTTTTTTAACTCAAGGAAAATGCAAGCTACTTGCTAATGTTAACCAATAGCCAAATATCTTTTATGGGATTGCGGGACTGTTTAGTAATCTCACTTTTTGGTTTGTACCGCCCTCAGTCCCATCCTAATTTTTTTTCTCATTGAAACTCCTGTTACATCACATTACAGAAGTAAAACGGCCTTCAAACAGTGATTCACGTTGACTTTGAACGTGAATCGCCTTATGTCTCGGTCAGACCCAAAAAAGGCAAAAGGCAAATCCATCATGTAGAGAAGAACCCAGGCCCTGCTGCTTCTTTGAATGGCACAAATGTTCCCAGATTAACCCCCACCTCTAATGAATATCCCTTTTTTCGGTCTTGGGATTTCGTGTGCTCATGGACATCATCATTCGTGTCCCATCTGGGCTAAAGCATATCAGTGTTAAGCTGGACACTAATCTGCCATGGGAGCTTTTGTGTTTCTATTTCTCTTTTGTTTAAACAAAGACCTCTGCGGGAAATGTTCCAGGGCACACATTAGCAATGATTAAGCTCGCTGGGTGAATTTGCTTGGCTAAAATGCTTGAACGACAGAGCTGCAGTACAACCCTTGCCCCACATCAAATTATACAGATACACACACTCTCTCAGCGTCTCTCTGTTCATCTCGCCATCTCTGTCTATGATATAACAGTTCAGCAGGACTGACCTGTATTTGGCTCTACTGAGAAGTATGGATGACCCTGGCTGATGCTGTAGGCCAGCTTTGCACTGTAGCCAAACATTTCATCATCTGCATCCTGGGCGGTAACTTGAGTGACATAGGTGCCTGAAAAACAAGAAATCAGTTCAAGGAAGTGTTCACCTATAAACCCGAAAAATCTGTCATTATGTAGTCACTCACATGATGTTTGTTATGACTTTCGTTCTTCAGTGGAAAACAAAAAGAGGGAATATGAATGAGCTTGTTACTCTTGTCCATGACTAAAGAATTCGGACTGAAACTTTCAAGCTACAAAAAGACTTGAAAGATGAATTGAACCAATTTTTGCAAAACGTGAATGATTCATTCACAAATCTGACTGATTTGGTTTTCAAGCTCAACTCACTGATTCAGTAATCCAGTTGCAGCAGTTAACAGTTTTCCAAAGATGAATTGAACCAATTTTTGCAAAACGTGAATGATTCATTCATTAATCTGACTGATTTGGTTTTCAAGCTCAACTTGCTGATTCAGTAATCCAGTTGCAGCAGTTAACAGTTTTCAAGGGTAAGATTATCAGTGAATAATGACTAAAATGACCAAATTTACATTTACTTTTTAAAGCTTAAAAAGCTCCAGTCACAATTAATTAAACTGCATGGACTGTATTATTATTATTTTGGACTCTATTATTCCTTAAAATGAAGATATACATACTAAAGTATGATGATACAATATTGTTTTGTATTACTTCTGCAATATTTATATACTGTAATTCATGTGGGCTCACAAAACTTTCAAAGCATGTTTTTGAAGCTGCCGAATCTTACCAATGTGTGACCTCTCAGGCACGGACGCTGTATAAACCTCCTTGTCAAACTTAGGCTCATTGTCATTGATGTCGTGTAGTTTCACAATAAACTCGGTCTCTGGCTCCAGTGGGTGGCCGGTCTTCTTGTCGACAGCCTGGGCTCGGAGCGCATAGTAAGGCTTCTCCTCTCTGTCCAGGCTCCTGGTAGCATGCAGATCTCCTGAGTTGACATCTATCACAAAGATCGTCCCCGCACCTTCCCCTGTGAGAACGTACATAACTGTGCCGTCTCCTCTATCCATATCTGAGTGAAGCTGTTGAGAGGAAGCAATTCAAGCATTTCATCAGCACCTCCGCTCATTCTGCTGTTGATAGGGCTCATGAATATGTATTGCATTCAATATTCTGAATGTATTCAATATCCGTTGATTTTGAAGGAATAAAACAATGAAGAAATACTACAGGGGAATGTAGCAATAGACAGGTACGCCATGGTAAATATGTGAAAATGAGTCCTTGTGGAATTGAATTCTGATGGCATATCAGATGAAAGTACAACATGCTGAATGTGCAATCAAGGTGAATGCACCTCTATTACTAACAGTGATGCTGCCACATGGTATCTCTCGGTGCAACCACTTTTGTCTGATATTCATAAGGCAAATCAAACTTTTCTGCTTCTCGTCTTTCAAAGATGTGTCTAACTGTTTTGAATTTGTGATATTTACTATTGTTAGAAGAAATGACTGAATTGATTGATAGGAACATCACACTTCAGAGCTGAAGGTGTGATGTGATTAGCTTTGACAATGACATCTGATAAGAGGAGTGAGTGAATTTCTTTCCACTTGAATGAGCCGCTTTGTTACAGTAAAATAGGGTAGTAAAATACAAAAGACCATTGAAACACAATGGCTCTTTTGCTCTTCATAATTTTCCCTCTCAACATTTTAGAAATAGCTGCTTCTACTCCACATTGACTGCGACATGATCCAGACACATAATGTCCATAGCAACAATGAGAGCTTTGTGAATTCTGCGCTTACAACATCCCACATGAATAATCCAGTGGTTGGTGATCCTTTGCAAAGCTTTCGAGTCTCCAAGTCAGTGATTCTCAGACTTTTCAGGCCAAGAAGTACCTTTGATCAAATCAGAACATCCAAGTACCACCTAATAAATTCTCATCGCTGGAGTGCAAGCTTAAGGACTGTGCAAAAAAGACAGTGCCA
Organism: Sinocyclocheilus anshuiensis; assembly: GCF_001515605.1. Lineage (NCBI taxonomy): Eukaryota > Metazoa > Chordata > Actinopteri > Cypriniformes > Cyprinidae > Sinocyclocheilus > Sinocyclocheilus anshuiensis. The sequence continues at coordinate 370,905 of NW_015557203.1, read as the reverse complement.
TATTTTGATTAATATCAATATTCCTGTAAAATCTCTTATCAGTTCCTTCACAGGCCTTATGCAGAACAGCATTTACAAGAAAAAACTTCAAGGATTTCAGGTTCTATTGTTGTAAATATACACATTTTACAATTCAGTTAAAACTGATTAATACTCAATATTATATAGTATTCAAACCCATGCTTAGTATCAATAGCATTTTTTAATGTTTTTGATCCTTTAGAGACTAATTATTCTTCTAATATGCTAATATGGTGCTCAAATGATATTTATTTTTATTAACAATGTTAAAAAGTTGTGCTGCTTAATATTATTGTGGAAATGTGATTTTAGAGAGTACAAAAGAAGAGCATTTATTCGAAATAGAAATCTTTTGTAACATTATAAATGTCTTTACTAATAAGTCACTTTTTGTCAGTTTAATGTGTCCTTGATGAATAAAAGTACTAATTTCTTTCAAAATAAAAATGTCACTTACCTTAAACATTTTGAACTTTAGTGTATATTTAGGGATGCATAATATATCTGTAGTATGTTGGTTATTGTCCATTACTTTTATTTGTTTATTTTGGTATGTTGATATTGGATATTTATTGTGAAATGCTCGTTTCCCCTATTTTTACATTTATATTACATTTTCCATCATCTAATCTTTAATAAAATGTATAATTTAATTACAGTTAAATGTATTCTTATTAATATCAAATTTTCATATTTTACAATAATTTTAGCCTTAAAATGAAAATTACGATCAACTTATCTGTATTGGTCAGATTTTTAATACTAGTGCGATTTTACATATTGAATATTGTGTCAGATTTTTTCACTAATGTGATGCTTCTTGTGCCCCCTTGTTCTGTTTACACAGAAACCGTTTTTTAATAGAATATTTTAAATAATTAACAGGTTAAACTGATAACCTTATATTTTTAGTATTGTACATTTTAAGTTGTGTTGCCTACCAACTCAGGGCCACAGTTTGAGATCTTCTGCTATAAGTAACAGTATCAAGCTGTTATGTTTTATTCTAATCTTTGATCCTCAGCAGCTCTGAGCTTCAGATGAAGTGTGAGGTACCAGGGAGGTCAGATTTCATCCTGCTCCTTATCTCAAATCCAGCAGGCTCTATGCTGGAGATACCTACATATGACATAGGCACAGTTTTGATCATTCTGTTTATTAACCTCAGAAGACAGAATCAGAAGGAGTGATGAAACCAAATCTACCTCTGCAATCGACTCCATCAACATTACTCCAGCATTGCTCACACCACCTTTATACCCTGGAAAAGAAACACGATCTCATACCTTGCCAATGTACTGGTGCTCCGTTCCTGTGTATTCCTCCTGCAGAAAAAACTGTCTCCACATCCATCCTCTTTTTGAACGTCTGAGCAACTCTTTGTCTTGCCGTCCTTCAATTTCTTTGGTTTTCCTTCGAACTGGCCCTCTTGAAAGGGCAACTGCATTCACACTCTGTTGTGCACACGCCCACAGAAGAAGTACAATCCAAGTCCTCATCTTTTCCGCTCTTAGGGTGTCTTACAGGGGGATAATGATCCTATCTGCCAAAGTTACAGAGCTCTGCAGTGCATGTGGCAGCCACCCTCATAGTCCTTCCTGCTGCCAGCGAGCCACACAATACCTGTAATAAGAGAGAGAAAGAAATCGAAAAACAATCAGTTATTGGGCAAAGTCTGAGAGTGTTATCCCAAGGCTGCTGGCAATGCGTCTCTTTCTAATTAAAGGCAACTAGAGCTCCTGTATCATACGACAGCCATCCCCTTATTAAAGATATCTTTCTATAGAAAGTTATAGAAACATTCTCCAAGACACCAATTCCACTGCAAGTTTTGTGGCCGAGGCTCTGATATCCATATAATTGGCATCCCACATTCATGAAGTATAAAACCAGAGGCCATTTAAAGTGCTGCAGCCATCACTATAAATGGCAGAAAGTCTTTTTTTTTTTACTTAGCCATTAACCTCAGACTCTTAAAATACTGCAGAGCAGGCCAATGGGCGAGCTCTCACAAATCTGTAATCAATGAATCAATACGCATGCTCTCTAAATGCCCCGCTTTAAAGATCTAAACACTTGCAGTGCTATTGAATTCAGCTGCCCCTCAAAAAAAACAAAAAAACAACAACAACCAATGTGTGTTGGGTTTTATCAACATGCGCGGTCACAATAGCCTGCTGGCTCTGAACTGACCTGCTGGAATGACAGTCTGAGACAAAAGCATCCTGCCACCACATAATAATAAGCAATCAGCACGTTTCCTGTTTCCACATCAATCTACGGCTTTGTCTGCGACTGAACACCTGCCCTCGCTCCCTCTCGCACTTTATCAAGCAGATTGCAAATGTGATTGCGCAAAGTGGCGAAGGGGAGACGCGGGCCTCTTAATGAATCGCATTTAAGTACCTCTGGTTTTTTGATTTACAATATTGCTTGCGACATTCGCTCACCTCTCTCCGTCAGTGTAAAAATGCATCAGGTCAACATCGCCCTTCATCCGGGAAGAGCGACGGTTGAGGGCCAGCGATTCAGATGAAAATGCACAATTGCAATGCCGAATTGACTTTTGTAGTTCCGTGCGTGACTTAAATGGTGCCGCTATTCCCCTAATAGCACTTTCCATTAGCTCCATTATGTTCTGCTTTATGAATTGGCCTAATTGAATTAGGTAACAATAGATAGCGCAGGATATTGATTTGCTGTCAAAGTCAATGAGCTAGAAATTGTCATGGGAGCTCTACGTATGTATAAATATAAGTGTGCACATGATTTTATCCGTGTATTTCAGTACAAACAGGAAAGCGAAATGGGAAATGTGGGCCCTGTTATGTCCAACAATTGTAGTTTATGGATTCTGCTCTTTAATGAATTTCAGCCACCCAAAACTCCTGGGCAAAGAGAGCGGGCTCCTGGAGCACATTAGTCAAACTCAGGCAGCCATTTTGCTCAGCTCTGTGACCTGGCAAATCCCTTGACACAGTCCTGCCGGGGGAACTCAGCTGGATCTAAAGCGGTTTTGTTACATGGTGTGTCAGAGTGAACAGACACAGTTTTCAGCACAAAATGTCTGCTTGTTCATTTACAAGTCCATCCTGCTGAGATGGAGATGGATAGTGAAGGATGAAAATTCCCCTGCTGTCCTTAAATATAAGCACAAACCTAAGAGAACTCAATGGGACACTATGGTTTCACACCATAGCACTTCATTTTACAGGCTCACTGTTGTGTCATTTTGACACATGCGAATCCCCAACTACGGACTCTTTATGTCAGTCTTATACCGTAAAAGTCATGACTGAGTACCTTAAAAGGATAATTCAGACAAAATGAAAAATCTGTCATCATTTACAGTACTCACCCTTATGTCATTCCAAACCTAGGTTACCAAAAAAAGCAAAAAAATAAATAAATAACTGAGAAAACTTAAACTAAATAATATTTAGTTTTAGCTTCTGCTGCAGCATGTTCGTAAACCTTCAACTCCATATTATAATAAAGTAAAGGTGCCACTAGCGGGTGATAATACAAATGTCTATTAACCTCATTTTGCATGACTGCTTTTCTTCTGTAAAAATGCAAAAAATATATAATTTTGGTGGAAAAAAGTTGAATGTTGGACCCCAACGATCCTTAAAATATTTTCTTTTGTGATTCACAGAAGAATAGTCTATGATATATAGTTAATTAATATTTGCTTCACTTTTTTTTAATATTGAAAAAATATTTTTTCTTATTCCTTAATTTTATTTAAATGTGATAATCCCCATAATTTTTCTGATTTTAAAATTAATTTAAAAACAGAACTTTACTTATTTACCTATTATGCCATTTTTAGGTTTCCTAATATTGTTTTGGGAGTCTCCTACAATAGGTTTACATACATGCAAGGTCAAAAAATACTTCCGTTTTAGCCAAAGATTCTTTGCAGCCTTATTTTTTGGAAGTGAAAATAAAACAAATTTGCTTTCACAGAGTAGGACACAGTGTGTTCTTGACATGAACAAGCTACAGTGTTTGAGGGTGGGTCAAGTTGTTCACAGCCGACCAACGTAGAACATAGGTGGGCATTATGCAAATCTGTTACCCTGTGACGTGTAGCTGTCACGGAAGTGGGATTCAAATTACTAAAGACTCGTTTAGACTGTTCAGAGTCAATTCTTTCTTTTGGGAGACAATAACTTTATTTATCGTGCACTTTCAGCTTTACAACTTTGCAGATCGTTTACATTTACATACAGCTACATTACACACTGCATAAAAGGCAATATTCAAAATGGCATAATAGGGGCACTTTAATTTGTTTGCATTGGAGCAACTTCAATTTTAAAGCATGCTTTGCATGGCACAGCATGGTGAAAATAAATGCTAAAAATAAGACTTATATTTAATGTATATTTTAACCCTCTGGTGTTGTTCAGTTGCCTGCTTGAGCGACTGGAAGCTGGAGATTACAGTTTGTACATTTTTAAAAATCTATTTTTTTTTTTTTACACTAACCCATCGTTTCGCTTCAGAAGGCCTTTCTTGACACCCCGGAGCCGTGTGGAGTAGTTTTATGGATGCAGTTTTTTAGGCTTCATAAACAGGGGCACCATTCACTGCCATTATACAGCTTGGAAGAGCCAGGATAATTTTAAATATAACTGAGATTGTGTTCGTCTGAAAGAGGAATGTCAGATACGCCTAGAATGCCCTGAGGGTAAGTTATGGGCTAATTTTCATTTTTGGGTTAACTATCCCTTTAACCTGGCTGTATATAGATATATACCGGATCCATTCAGAAATATTAAACAGAGCAAAACACAAATTTAAAAAGTAAATAAAAACATTCTGAATTTGTCGAATATGGTGATCTGTAGGCAGCTCGACATCACCAGTGAACATTTCCTCTGTCAGAGTGAGTATTCATGCCCTTATGTATATAAACACCACTGACCATCGCAAGCTCCTATAATAACACGCTTCTTCATCGAGTGTCCATTATAAAACACTTGCCAGACATGCGAAAATACTGAAATGTGCTCGTGCAATAAGCTATCAGAGAGTGCACATACACGGTCTGTTTATTTGCACATTAATAATAACACGCCTGTCTAATAAAGTACAACTCCTGCATGTCACTGCAATCGTCTTTACCTCCATTACAGTCGTCATCCATCTACAAAAGAGATGATGGCCTTCCCACAGACCCTGGGCAGAGCGGTCAGGAGTGGCCCAGCCCGTGAGAGAGGCATCCGTCGTTAGCGTTACGCAACGACAAGGAGCCCCTAACATCGGGCCTTGAACCAGGAACCAACGCCAGATAGTGTGGGCAGGGAGGCACACAACGTCTGTAATGCAGTTCGCTCGCCATAGACTTTTTCATTATTGTTTTTATATATGCTTGTGCGGACAGACAACAGTATATAGACAGACACATACACAGAGCGCTACTGAAGGAACCGGGTTGACCGGGTACTCGGTACCACCAGTACTTAAAAAACCTGGTACCGTAACGTTTTCATTTTTTTAGTACCGACTTGGTACCGAAATACCGGGCCTTTTGACAACACTAATCTAAACTTCACTGGTTTGCTTTATTCGGCCCATACAGACTAGTCTTGACTTCATATTTCTTATTTATAGAGGTATGTTTGTTCCCACCAATCGCTGCACAAGTTAAGGTTACGTATGATGGCGAAATCACGTTAGTGCTAGCCCTCCCGGAACTCATAGAGATTTCATTGCAGTGCCTGCAGTTCGAAAAAAAAAAAAATCTTTGTATGGAAGTCTATGAGAACACTCTGGGCGATTCTCGGTCAGAGAGAAATCGCCCAAAAAGGGGCAGTACTCCACAGAACATGACTTGATGCTGATTGGACTATATATCCAAAGGCAGAACAGTCTAGAACAGTGACAGCTGTGATATAAAAAAAATCCCTCTCTTTCGCACTCTGGTGGTGCATCGCCCAATCGCCCCCCAGTGTGACCCCCAAATGAACAATACCAGAGAAAAGGGCAAACAAGTGAGTGTGTTATGTTCCAGGATTTAGAAAACTTTGTTATGTTAGTACCCACTGGTTATTTTATTATCATTATAACATGAACATGATCAATGATCATGATTTTTTTTGAAAAAAAAAAAAAAAAAAATTGTTAATTATAACAGATTTTTGCAAACTTCACAATTAACTTAAAGGTGCAGTGTGTAATTTTGTTGTCACTAGGCATCACTGAAATGGAACTGCAAAAATAATTACAGTTTTCCTAAAAATTCTACCTGTCAGCGATTGGTCCTGCCCCAAACACCATTGGTTGAGCCACTGTTGCTGTGTCAGGCTGGTGCAGAAGCTCAAACAACCAATGTTTTGAAAGCACCACACAGTTTCAGAGAAATCAACCCACATACAGTAGAATAAATTACACACATAACCTGACTCTATTATACTAGCATGTTTACATATTTCATGTTTCAATTAATGCAACGATAAAGTAATTACCTCACCGGGTGCCTGCCATAAACAGGGCCACAGTTGTCTGCTATCCAAAACACAGACAAAACAAATTAACCTCAATGGCACCTCACTTACGTCTGCCTGAACGTTATCTGCTGTTATTTTCAGATCAGACAATTTACGATGCAGTCTGACCTTGAGATATCAGATGTCCTATATTTTTGACTTTGTTTTTCTTTTTCTTTCAAAGACACAGTCCCCTCAGAAGCCCTTCGGGAATGTGAGCGAGGCGGGGGCTGACAGGTGAGGGAGGAAGAGGAAGACCAGCGACACCTGTGGAGGACGCGTGGAGTCAGTCAGGCGGCACGAAGCGGGAAAGAGAAAGAGAGAGAGAGGCGGGGCCTCGAGAGCGGCCCTCGCTGAAAGCTCTACCACACTGCAGACAGCCACAGCAGCCCTGATAAGTCCCACAGGGGCAATTAGGAGTAAGAGAAGGAGAATGTCAGCCACGTGCAGCGAGGAGGGAGGCGACAGGTAACAAGTCTTGCTGCAGGAACACAGACCAGCAGAGCAGAGAGAAACAGAGCTAGCTAATGCCACACACTGTCTCCGGGCTCTCTATCAAAATGAATAAGGCACCGGACCACCACCCATTAACTAGAAAGACTAGACGCCACGGCTATTAAATAGGTCATTCTTGTTTGCATAGCCAAGGTACATGATATAGTGTCTCATGATAGCGATAGCATAAATGTTTGATTTTTCTGAGCTGTGCGAATCACGTATTTATTTATTTATTTTTGCCTCCGCTAAGAAATTTTCGCGTAGCTTCTGGCTACATCACATCTTAGTGAAAACACTAAGAGAAAACTCTCCAGCTAGTACTCATCTCGCTCGAGCAAATGGTAGGAGACATGTGCCATGTTTGATTGCGGTTCTCTTCCTACCACTGAGCAACAGTGCATGAGAGGCAAAGTCGAGATCAGGTGAACACAAATTCAGTCAGGGTGGCACACTTAAACAGATTCAAGCTCCTCTTCGGTCTGTTCGTGTGCACTTGCCTGCCAAGCAGCATATCCGTGTCATTCCCCAGGGCATAGTGGGTAATCAATATATATTGATTTGTCTGTTTGGGGGAAAAGGGCTGTCTAGACAGCTGGGTTTTCGAATGCTAAGGTATCACTTATCCTGCAACACTCTAGCTCGGCTGTAAGCGATGATTGATTTATTCATTTTAGACATACGTTTTTTCCCAACTCTGACCTACCCTACATTTTGCTAGGGCTATTTATACACATCACTTGAGGTTAAAAAGCAATAACACATTTACCTGACAGTAAGAAGACTAAGATGTGGAATAAATCGGTGATGAGAAGGTAAATACTGTGCTGTTTTTGCGGCTGACACAACCAAAATTACTGAGTATAATATAACAGCACAAAATCGATTGATATACTGTTTTTATGATCAATAGTGAGGGATTATTTTAATGTTAAGAATGAAGTATCCAATAACTGAAATTCAAAACTAAATTTAAATGATTGTTTTACTACTGCTATTTGACACAAATAAACTACAATAACAATATATGCACTATTAGTATTATAATTAATGATATTAATATGATATATATGATATATAATAAAATACAAATTTGCTATAATAATAATAATATACAATTATAATGCATATTATTTTGCTATAATAATACATTTTATTATTTATATTTATTATTATAAATGTATATTTTATATCATTTGTAATTTATATTTTTTCACTATAATTATTGTAATTATTACTTCATTTTTAAGCTACACATTTCTAACTTGAAGAATGAATGGCTGTTATTTGAAAAAAGGTGATTAATAATCCAAATAGCACATTCAAATTCATTACCTACTGATGGGTGCTATTCTACAGAGACTTGCCAAATAGACCAATTGTTAAAGAACTCCTATATGATTAAGTTGAAAAGTATGAAAAGTACAAGTATCGGTCAAAACCGATTATCTCTATACATACAGTCTCTACACATAAAGAGTCACTTGTTAAGACACAGCACACCCGGCATGGAAGTACTTAACCAATGGGGTTACCGAACCACTGACTTAATCCTCAAGCCTCGACCCTACAAGACACAAGCGCCCCTCGACTCTCCGCCATAATCTCCCCTGCAACATGTGCGCCTTAATCTGAACAGTAGGAGATAATGGTTTCAAATGTTGGAGGTCTTTTTTTGCTCAATGGGATGGCCATGTGCACACCAACACAATTAGTGTCAGGGAGCGCTGCCCGTACCAGATGGGTCCTCTTAATTAGGTAACGAGAGAGGCCATAATGTGATCTGGAAGCAATGTTGTGCCACTGACTTCGAATCTGCTTTTTCTGGTCGGCCATAATGACGGTGAAAGCGTGTGTTTTTGCCGCACAAATTGCCTGGAGCAGAACGCACTGTGTGGTGAATTAAAGCAATTTAGCCAAACCTGCTAAAATCAAATGTTCCTCAAATCACCATTTAGCCGCATACCATTCATTTCCTCACGAGAGCGTCGCGTGATAGACTGCAGCTTGCCCTTCCTTTGTCGATTCATGCAGACTGTTCAAATAGATAGCACAAAACACCTGTTAACCTTTGTGTCAGTGTGGCCCTAGCGTTTACAGTGGATCTGGAAATGTTTCCCTGTAATGCCATAACAGCATTGTTGGGTGTTTGTTTAGGGTTCCCCTCATGAGGCACAGGAGAAGCCGCGGGAACCGCAGTTTTACAGCCTGTGTAAAGAGCTCCAAGAGAGCCTACGAGACAGCAGCCTCCCTTCAGCATTGTGATTCACCCCTGGAATGCAGCTCCCATTGCAATGCAAATGTATCCACATCTGGTTGTTTTGTCCACACGCTTTTACGTGCGTGCTTGTTTACTTGTCACTTCTACGACTGACAAATACGCAAATCACATACACTGTGCTAATAGAGTTTGCAGAGGCTGTCAAAGTCAAACAGACAGTTTCTCGTATCATAGTTGATATTTATTGTGTGTTCTACCCTGAAGGCCCTTTTACAACTTGACAATGCCATTAACTCATCCTCAGACTCACAATATCTTGTAATATTTACCTTGGTAAACACAAGAGACTGTGACGTGGTTGTTTAACCCCCAGACTATGTTTCAATTTACGGCCGGGATTTACATGAAGGTATCTAAATGGAACCGTTCCTGGCTTAGGTCGTAATTCATTGTGTTGTTTTATGCCTCTAACCCTTGCTTTGTAGTAGAAGCCTTAAAGACAGGATTTTACAATCAAGGTAACAATGCTTCCATTTCAAAAGGTCACAAGAAGTCATCTTGATTGCAATCACTACAAGCTCTGACATTTGATTCTGCTTCTTTGTTGATATTATAGTTCAGGCCCCACACGACAAGTAAAGAAAAAGTATATATCAATGGAAATAATCGATAATGACATTTATTGACATTTGACATTAACAAGCGCAGCAATACAATTGAAAATCCCAACGCTCTGTGACCACAAATAAATGAACACTGTGAGCGGCAACTGGAACATTCTTCGTATTAAAAGCCACCGTATATGCCAAAGGCAAACAAAGAGCAAAGATTAAAGGCTGTTGATTAAAACTGACTTTTTTCATCTTTATTTTCTTTTTTTGCACTTGGGTATAAAACGCTTAAATCTTTTTCAACGCCGATAAGATAAGTCAATAATATATAGTTTGTCAAAATAAATTAAAAACAAAAACAAAAATCAATAGTTTTAATACTACAAGTGGATTTATCAATATTGCAAATTACAATGAAAACAAAAAATGGAAATACATTTTAAGATTTGCTAAAGAACACATTTAACAATTGTATCAAAATATTAGCATTTTAAAGATTAACTTTAAGTGAGTGTTAAATGACAGAAAATATGATCTTAATAAATAAGTATGGGAATTTAGCATGCACAATTAATTATAAAAATAACTGGTATATTCTATAACAGTTTGTCTAAATTATTAAAAATAAACTAAAAACGAAAATACTTTTAAGTGAGTTTATAAATACTCTCTTGTGTATTATAATGAATATTAAAAGTGGATATACATTTTGATATTTGCTAAAGATTAACTTAAAATGAGAATTAGATGATGGCAAAGGTAATCTACATGGAAAAATATGAGAATGAGCATGAATGATCATTTACAATTAAATATGCAATATCAACTGATTAGATAGATAGATACTGTAGATAGATAGATAGATAGATAGATAAACGAGAACTGATTAAATACCAATATATTGTGCATATACCTACTTCTATTACAAAATAAATTTGTTTATCCTTTCCATAACAGACTGAATCGCATTTACCATTTAATACATCAGCTATACAGTAATCTGTATGTGGTTTGTATTTCTTGCACTTTGCTCTTGGGGCTTGTGCCCTTTTTGTGACCACATTCTGACTGTGTCGTCTTCCAGGTAATAACTATTTGCTTTTAGGCCATGCTGCTTGTATGATAGTTTATTTTTCCAAGGGTAAATATATCAGTATCGCAGTTTCAGTACGAGATGTCACAGGCTGAAAATATCCAGGCTAGATTGTCTGACCAATCTAGGTTTGAGACAACCGTAATTCCTCAACAGAATGGATGCTGGTGTAATTCATATCACACACATCCAGGACAGGTTTGAAAATTGGAGAGCTGTAACACATTCTGCCTCATTTTGGACTGACTCGTACATAATAGGAGAAAGCAATCAATTGAAAGAAGCATGACAACTGAGAAGAACATTAATGACATTAGGCCTATTATTGTGCCTGAAAGTGGACTACATGATTGGATGCTGCCTGCACAGATAGCCAATTTTTGACAATTCAGCACTGGTGAGTAATTAGGTGCCGCCACCACATATTGTGGACACAGTTTCAACTTCCAAAGGGAGGAAGCTCCTCAGTTATGCAAATCTAGACTGTATTACAAGAGGCTATGCTGAAGGAGATACATATGCGTTAGAGTTCAATGAGCTATATTTCAAACACCAGCCACCAGATAATTAGCCACACGCAAATTTTCCATGCAACTGGGACTTGTTCTCTCCTAGTGTAACATGGTGGACATCTGGAGACAGTTAGAGATGTCTTATATATGACTATAAAAAATTGATCGAGAGGACTCGAGTATCCCTGCGTATATGGGTGGAGAACTCGGCTTCGACATGAACCAGCCAGAGCAGATCATATCAGCAGAGACAGCCGAGCTGAGCAAGTCACTGAAAACATGAATCAAAAGTCACTTCAAACACGAATCAAAAAGATTTTCGATTAAAGGCTCTCCAGTCTCACGAAAACAGTTTCGAGCTGCGTTTCTGTGCTAATGACAACACTAAAAATGAACATTATTTTTATGGTGTATGACTGTAAAAATACTACAGTAAAAAAATGTTTCGAGCTGCGTTTCTGTGCTAATGACAACACTAAAAATTATTTTAAATAAAAATACTACAGTAAAAAAATGTTACTTGGTTAACAATAAGTTCCCTTACTCTATGGTACATTTAATGCAATTTTACAGTAACATACTTTTACAAGTACAGTTTTTGGAATGTAAAAAGAACAAGTAATCTTATAATTTACAATGAAAAATGTAAATTGACATTCAAAATGTTTGTGACACTTTACATTTGATGGTTTTTCATTGGAACAACTATGTTTCTTATAACTTATTTTCATAAGGCTTTTATGTTACATCTTAAATAAATAAATTAAATTAATGTTTATTGCATTTTTAAGTGTAGCCTGCTACTGTCACATATTCCCCATTTTGGGCTTTTATGTTAAATTCTTGGTTTAGTTTCCTGTTCTCACTTGGCATTTGTGCTCAGATTCATGTATCTTGTTTTTTTTAAATTTTGTTTAACAAAAAAAAAAAAAACTTTCAACTTTGATACTGAGCACCTTCTATACTGTATATTAGTATTTACCTCAACTTGTGGAAAAGGTACTTGTGATGAACTCTGGTTCATCATGTGGCTTTCTCTTTACCAACTGAAGGTGGTTGTCAGTATATTATAAAGATAAATGCAAATTTTAGTATTTTGGTAGTAACACTATTTAAATTAATGAAATATAACTTCTTTTTTTTTTTACTTTAAAGTTAAGTTCAATCTGTGTAACACAAAATGTTGCCATCATTTTTCACATATTTTTTTTTTTACAGTGAATGTTTTGTAAAAGCAATCATCTTAAAATCTCACCATCCATGGCTAAAGGATCCATAAGCACCATAAACATTTGGAGCCCACCCTTTTTTACTAACCGTACACACTGCAGTTTACCTAAATCACTAGGGTCACAGTGATTAAGATGGAGGAGAGTCACAGGCCAGAGCAGTCATATGCTGACTGAATAAATCATCTTACATAAACGCAGCCATGGCAGGACCGCCAGCATGGTGTCTCTGTCATCAGCATTCTTATTTCACACTCGGTACGAAGAGAGCAAGCGATCCTTATTTATTCTAAAGCACCAGCCTGAATGGTAGAAATATTCATTGTGTATAGTGAATTCTGTTTCAAGTTTGTTTTTCATCATCAATGCTATTTCCCCCCCCCCCAAATTCCCTCCAACTCGCACTCTCTGTGATCTGCCCTGTCATCTTACTCACTGAATGATGTGAGGAGTATGCTATGGAGGACGTCCCGAGCTTTCATATACCAAGGCTATTTCCTATAGGGATGTGTGGATGAACGAAAATAACAAGACCCTGCTGTAAGATGTAAACTTATTATCATAGACAGAAACCGAGGAGAATGTATTTTCCTTCGTGAGTCCATTTAAAGATTCACTTGAGACACTGTTTCATTTGTTGGCCTCCCTCCATCCCCATCCCCATCCCCATCCTTACGAATTAGTAAACAACAAGAACGAACACGAACAAGCCAGGAAACTGAAAACAGATAGCGGACGATGAATTGGTAAAGAAAATCAATTGCCTCGAATTGGACTAAAGCGGGTGTAGATAAAGACCGTTCTATTGATTTTGGAAGTGTTCTACACATCAGAACGGCACATTACCCATATCTTGGAAAAATAGGCATAAACTCCAGTCGCGCTTTTCTTGATCAAGTTATTTTGCAGTTCAATTGTCTGAAAGTGCTTAATATTTTTGGCAATATTTGTGAGGGGTTCCATTATAGAGGTAAAAGCAAGATGGAGCTCCATAAATCACTCTTGGGTGAAATGAATCACGTGCACGTGCTAATCAATGTTATCCTGCTTCATCTCCTGCGAGTAAACACAGCTTTTGCTGGACCATTGTCGTGTCAGGTGACAGATAGCTCTGATCTAATTATCATACAGAGCCTACTGAAACATTTGCATACAGGCATCCTCAATCTGAGAACTCAAAACTCAAACTATTAAAACTGTCAAAGTGTGAAACTTTTGATAAAAAAGGAAAGTTTATTGTTTGCTAGAACATCATATTTTAAAATCTGTGTGTTTGAATGTAACATGACAACTATAACAACTGCCATTAAAATGTTTGTTTGTTTTATGTTTTTAAATAAATAAAAAACCTCTCAGACAGCCTTTCAGATTTAATTAAAATGCCCATGATAAAAACAACAACAAACATGCACGCTATATTTTCCATTCAGTTGTGATGTGGCTTGTTGTCAAAGAATTTCAGCAAGTCAAAGGTCATGAGGCCTTACTATCATGTAGACTTTGGCAAACTACTCTGAACCCAAACAAAATTGCGAGTATTTTCTAACCCTTTGCTTATTAGGTGACATATTTCTCAACATGCTAACATTTAAATGATAAGTTTGTCTTTTAAAACATGTTGTAAGAGGTAGGCACCTATTTCCTTCAATCATCTTTAGGAAAATCCATGTTTTGCATCAAATCCACGTTTAGAAATAATGTATGAGGGTTCTGTGAGTCTTCAGTGAACACCCAACTGTTCAGAATCCAGTATAAATCCATAGAGAACCACATAAAGTGTTATTCCTTTAAAGGGGTCATATGATGTTGCATTGTATTTGGTGTAATGAAATGTGTTTATGTGGTTTAAGGTTCAAAAAACAAATTTTTTCCCACATACTGTACATTATTGTTCCTCCTCGATGCCCCGCCTTTCTGAAACGCGACGATTTTTACAAAGCTCATCGGTCTGAAAAGCAAGGTGTGCTCTGATTGGCCAGCTATCCAGTGCGATGTGATTGGTCGAATACCTCAAGCGTGTGACGGAAATGTTACAACCCTTACCATACTGTGATGCCGTGTCCTGGCCGGAGCGACGAGACAAAAACATTAAAACCCATTATAAACTAGGCATTTGTTGCATCCAGTGGGGACATAATTACGGATTATAATGACATATACTGTCTTTTTTTGCGTTGCATCGCGCCACGTAAACATAAAACCATGTTTGCATTTGTGATCTGAGAAATGACAAACAACAAGCACTACGCTACACTGCTCAAAACTCGCGTTTGAATCGTCAGTGGCAAATTCTTTAATATAAAAAACGTACTTACAGTCTGTGAGTCAGAACAGCCGGCATTGTAGTCTACTCTACCAGGATCAGGAAACAGTCCTCCATAAAATGTGCTGCACACGTCTCAACCCAAATATTTGGGTTGAGCTGTTCTGGAACAGTGATTTGGGTTGAAGTGTTCTGGAACAGTGTTGTAAATACAACTTAACCACTGATTTCTAGTCGTGTCCTCTTTTGGAAGGCCAAACAAAGTAGTTTCGCTTTCACAACGAAATACACAGCGTTACACACGGCGGGCTAGAGTGAGCAGAGGCCGGCTTGAGTGAGGAACGGCCGGAGGGCTTGAGAACGGCGCGGCCGGCGGATTCGACGAAGGAGCGGTGAGCGGACTTGCGGCAACCACATGTGACGACCCCAGGCTGGACTCCGCTTCATCCACGGTAAAAGCCGATCCGGCGATCGACAATGCGAAGTTGATGTATTTCCTCAGCGACCAGCACGGATCAGCTCTAGGCATGACGAAGCGGATATCGTCCTCTTTTGGAAGGCCAAACAAAGTAGTTTCACTCTCACAACGAAACACACTTCACGACATGGCGGCAGCAACAATACTACAGCGAGAATAAAAGTTACGCCTTCTTTCTTTGCGTGAACATTTGGGCGGCGTTATGCAAATCTTCCCACATCGTGACGTAGACATGTGGGGGCGTGTTAAAACGAGCCGTTTTAGGTAGGCGTGGTTGACTTTTAACTTTTATAAAGAATATCTCTTTGGATTTGAGACTTTAGTCTTTGCAACTTTACAGATCTTCTTTATGCACCAAGAGCTTGTAACACTCCAATGAGAAAGGACAAATTGAAATCGCATCATATGACCCCTTTAAAAAGGAGAACTGAAAACTGCATATCTTTGCATCCAGTATGCTATTAACTAACATCAACTTAATAAACCCATCTTACAGTTTCCTGGAAAAATCCTAACATCAGAATTATCAAAAAGGATCACATAAGAGGTCTACTGTTTGTTATATGGCCTAAAATCCAATCAAAGTCCAAGCAGAACACCACAAGACAATCCATATACCGAAGACCACAGTTGCTCAACCAATATTTGCCAGACTAAGATATATTACAGTGTGTCAAATCCAGCAATTTACAGGATTAAAAACTGCATAGCCTCAAAGACTGGAAAGAACAAACATTAATATATTTTGTTATAATAACACTGATGAATTAAAATACCAACTCACACATTTTAGAAACCCTTGCAACAATTGTGGTTCTTCCTCAGAATAAAATCTGAAGGAGAAGTCCAGAATTTATGAATAATTTACATAATGTACAACAACTTTAATCAATCCACCCAGAAATCTACAGGTGCCTGACATAAAAAGGGCTCAAACAGAGCTACAGTCTGAACATGTTCCCACACCTTTTGATCATTGAATTTCCATGACTTCTCCATTACTTTTTCAGTCATCCTTGATTACTGGATAAGGATTTATTGAATACTTTTATTGAGACTGTGCTCACAAAGAGTGGTGTCTAGCATTTTTTTTTGTATATTTAATAGATTTTTTAAATACATAACTAGAATATATATATATATATATATATATATATATTATTATCTTGCATGACTTTTACAGATCACAAATATTAAATATATCCCCACATATTAAAGTTAACATCTCAGTTTTAAAAGGCCTGACACCAAAATACAGTGAATGCTGTAACAAGGTACAAAGGTGCAACAAAGCAACAAAGAGAGACGCTGTCATATAACCTCTGATATAACAAGTACTGATAAAAATAGATGTTGCATATACATGCTGAAAATTATTGTTCAGTGTTATCTCTGAAAAAAGGCCTTGAAATGTAAATAACTAAGGACATTCAGCCACTCCACAAAACAGATGGACAGTGAGCACTGCATAAAATGTCAACCTACTTAAACTGAAAAAGTAAGTTTAATTGCTACCTTAAATTATGTAAAATCATCACATCACAACCTGCAGTGATGCGGTCATTACACTTTTCACTCATTTGAATTCAATTACTGATGAAGACTATCAAGCTGATAAAAAAAAAACTATTAAAAAAGTTATTATTGTGAGAAGTTATATGGATAGATGGAAACACAAATGAAAACATTTTTACAGTAGGTTTTTGCAGCTTAAATGGCAACTGCAATACTTAAACTTTCCTCAAGAAATTTTATTAACATCTTGTATTCGAATATTACGTTAAGCATTAAAAACAATTATAAACAACACTATCTCGTGCAGTATTACAACGAGCCATATAAAACTCGCGCGTTCATGTAGGAGACTACATGAACCATAAACACGTAGAAATAGCATCATACAAATGTTTTGCTATGATTAAAAAAAAAAAGAAAATCACTTAAATGTTGCTTAATAGTTAAAAAAAGTATCCGGGCCAATTTTGACAGCCATCATCCACGCGCATCCACGAAAGTCAGTCTACAGCGTAAGTCTGTAGGGGTCAAATAGCGCGTGCATATTCAATGCAGATCTGTTCAATTAAACGCAGAAATTAGATAAGTCTAGTTAATTTCTCTCACTCACCTCAATGCTGAGGAGTCGAGAGTAGTCCTGCTTTCGATGTGTATCCGCTGAGCGCTGTGAAGACACTGTACTGTGAGGACTCTCTGTCTCTCTCTCCCCTCCCTTGTGCGCAGCATCACCGCTCTCTTTCTCTCTCTCTCCCTCCCTCTGAAATCTCGTGCGGTCTAAGCGACAGAGCCGCTGATTGGCTGTCACTCGTAGCGCGGTGACTGAGAGGGATCATCAACATTAAGAGAAGCGAAAGTAGTTTGAAAATGAAGCCTGCGTTATATGATATCGTCGCGTCTGTTCAGATATGTGGGTCACTACTATTAACTCTCTACTATGATTCAGTTTATCATTTATCTATTTTTGGCCGTGGAGGGAAAAGGCAGAGGCAGATTGAAAAAAACAAACAAACAAACAAACAAACAAACAAACAAACAAAAAACCCTGCGTTTATGTGGCTTTTAAAGGGATATTTCACCCCAAAATTACAATTGATTTACTTACCCACATACATTCGTGTTATTTTAAACCTGTATGACTTTCTTTTCCGAGGAGCTCAAAAATAGATTTATTTTTTTTTAGAATTTTGGGGACTGACAGCCTTAGTCATCATTCACTTTCATCTTTTTTTTTTTCATACAATGAAAGGGGCCGAAATGGGGGGGGGGGGGGGTAAGGTTAGGACAATTCCAAGGGCCCGACGAGGGAGAGGGGACCCATAAAGTGATTTTTACCAAGGGGGTACAAAAAAGAAAATCACAATCATGGAGGGGGCCCAAGTCAATGCTGTTCAGGTGGCCCAGAAACCATAGTTGCGCCCCTGCTGAAGCTGTAATTTTTACATCTCCTTTTGTGTTCCACTGAAGAAAGACAGCCATACGGGTTTGGAATAACACGAGGATGAGTAGGCCCACAAGACAGGGTTTTCTTTTTTTGGTTGAACTTTCCCTTTAAGTCTTCAGAGTCCTGAACATGTTATGCGAGATGAAGAACAAGGTTTTTAGTTCATTTTTCAAAGACTCTGACTTGTTGTCGTAAATCTATTGACCCCGTGTAGCTGTTGTGTGCATGAAGCCTACCATTTCACACTGAAGTTTTACAGTCCATATATTTTTCTGCTGAGAATCAAAACCCCCTCAAGAACCCAGCCTGACTTCTTTTACACTATGATGCTTTAGCAATTTTCTGATTAGTGATAAAATAATTACTGATGTATGATCTCTGGCTATAGAAGCAGCTGTACAGTTAGTCTCCACAACAAAGGGAAATGCATCAGGTCTCCTACTTCAGAAGCAATTTTACTATTATGTTATGTTCTTGGCATTCTTGCATTAAATGGAGCTCTAAATGAAATTTCGGGAGGTGCATGTTTTTCTACTCCTGTCAGTCATAAGAATATATAAACAGCTGCTCATCTCACTCCCATGACAATTGTTTTCCGGCATCTTTTTATTCTGTTGTAACTTTACTGAATATTAAATTATGTAGGGGAAACAGCAATTTAGCCCTCCATTATGGACAGCAAGCCAAGTCAGTTTACTCTATCAGTGCAACTATCAAGGATTAGATCAATGGCCCCAAACTCAAAAGACCTAGCTGGATACTGTTGTCCATCAGGAGACAAATGTTACACAACCATACATTTTATCTATATAAAGTTACTGACTCATTTATACAGTTAGCTTACAACCTGGCATAGGCCTATGTGTACAGTCTTGTTTGTTGTTGTCAGCTAGACTAGGTTTTTTTTTTCAGGTTCCAGGGGCCACAATGTATTTTTAGGGCTGTAAAAGTCACACATTTATGTAATCTGAAATTCACTGTTCAGAAAACATTGGATTTTATATTCTACTGTAAGAAAACATTAATAGAAGGTGGAAAAAAGATCACTGTTAACATACAAAGTATACTATATCTCCATATATTATGTGGTCTGTGGCAATATGCAAACTATAAATTAGTTATTATACATGCAAATATAAATCTGAGAGGGGCTCCTCTCACGGGGATTGTCATATTTTGGGGGTCAAAAAGTTTGAAAACCCCTGAATTAGACAATACGTGCTTCTAAAATAATTAGAAAGGTGTTCAATGCCTACTGTATAAACCATGCTGGAAAACATATACAGGTAAATACACTGTAAAAATAATTTTTTAAAGATGTAAATAAAACAAAGATTATTGGAGTATGTTTACTTCAAAATGTTGTGTTATTTCAACGTTACTTTTATCTTTGTAATTATTTGTGAAATTTACTAGCAATTTCTGAATGATTTTCTTTTTCCAAAGTGTTCAGTGTACCGCTGATCAGAGGTATAGACCAAGTGTTTGCAAAAAGTGATGACGTTTTTTTTTGTGGGTGGAGCCTATCTGGTGGCAGAAAATGCCAGTTTTTAACGTAGCAGTCTACGCAAGGAATGGAATAAAAGAAAAAAAAAGGTAATTTTGAGTTTATATTTAAAAAGTCTGACTTTTTTATTCAAATTCCGAGATTATATCTCACAATTCTGGTAAGAAAAATCAACTCATCATTCTCTCTTTTTCGCTTGGTTCAGAATCACGAGTTTATAATCCCATACTTCTGGCTTTTTTTCCTCAGAATTGACAAACTCGAAATTGTTGAGTTGAATTAAGTTATAAAGTTCAAACTAGGAGATAAACTTGCATTTGCAAGAAAAAGAAAAGTCAGAATTGTGAGATAAAATAGGTAAATGCTACGTAAAATGTTATAGGTTTAAATAGTATTTCATGCTTTAACTGTAGGGCTAATACAATATGTTCCCTATATGTGAATATTATATAGACCTATTGTTTAAATTAAATTTATGCTTTAAAAGTAGGGTAATCTTAGCAGGTTTCATCCATAGTTTGTCCGTTTAAATGTCTGCGTTTAGCTTCAAATGCCGTCTTTGACGACAGTATTATATAAAAATTATTTGCATTCCGATACTGACATCCAAAGGCACAACAATACATTTTTTCTCTTATTCCATGGATTTTACCCATTTCCCTCCATTTGTTACCAGTGTTTTTCTGCCACCACAATGCGCGCACAGCTGCAAGTGACGTAACTATGACGTCTACTCCAAATTAGTCTATAGGTTTCAGCTTAACAAACTTTAAGACAACTATAGATAACATTAAATGGCAAACTTAAATGCAGAGTGACAGGCTTACAGTCTGTATTGAGTGATAAACCATTAAAACGTGAAGGGTCAAAAAAATCAAACAAACTGTCAGATTCGGCCCAGTGGACCAGTAGTCTGAGACTCTCGAATGAGACATAACTTGTCAATTGAGTTTGTTGTGATAACTTAAATAGTTAGCTATGTATTAAAAGTCAAGCCCTGAAGTCAAAAGCCACATACCATGTTCAGTCATCAGACAGACACCCCATGAAACCTGGTCACACTTTAACGAAGCAAGTCCCCTTCCTGTCGAATCCAACCACTCTTAAACACAATGGGAATTCCTCTAGGCCTGATGATGCCTCATTAGTGGGTCTGTTAGTGGAGGCACAGAATAAAGCTTTTGTTTCACCAGATTTATGACTCCGCATTTAGGAGCAGACTTGAATGATGTGAAATTTTTATTGCTTTGCTCACAAGACTCTGAGACATTTCACAACATCAGAAGAAATTCAAAAAATTGTCTTCACAATTTTTTTTTTTAAAGAATGACCAAAACCGCATTAATAATTCGAGTTACCAGGAATGTGACAAGTGTGCTCACAGGCATGATGCTCAACTCTGGAAATGCATGCGTTTAGACACACCAGCTGAATTCCAACTGATGAAATCCTGACATGACCTAAATGTATTCTTTGACATGGCTGATGCACATTCCACTTGATTGCTGACAAAGCAGAAAGTCTTGCTCAAGTCAGCGTAAATAAATCTACAAATGCTTGTAGTATGTGTAAAAAAAATGGAAAAATGGGAAAAGAGCATATACATTGTCATACTGTCACACTGATAAAGCTGTACATGCATGTGAATTAAAGAAAGTGTGTATATAGTGTATAGACTATTGATAATAATACAAATGGTCTTGACTCCAATAAACCAGCATGATACTGAAAATTCTCATCCTTGCTGTCTCCAGTCTCATGTTAACAGAGATTATGGTTGTAATGTGAAGATGAATATGAATGTGGTGACGGAGGACGGAACGATAGCGCACATGCTTTATGTTAACAGCCAATCACTCAGCAGATGTTTATGTTTATGTTGCATTAAACGATATCTAATCTAACATGGATACAACACACACTCCATCACACATTAACGATGAAAATACCATTAAGCTGGGTGTAAAGAAACTGAGATTAATCCAAAACTAGTGTGTTCATTTGTTTTGCAGATTGGAAAAAAATTAAAATAAATACATATACCCCATCTACAACGTAAAAAAAACTCTGTTGTTTCATTTTCTAATCCAGGTCTGCCAATATGAATATTTTAAAGGATTTCACTGCGGCTTAGGACAGCAAACGATAATCCGCTTTAAATCAGTAACAGCATATTGGCTCAGGCGTATACCTTATACCACCCAAGACCGAGTCAAGGAGCAATGGATGCAATGTAAAATAATAAGCCCAGATATGTCATGTAATGCCTTCACTATTTCAAAGAAAATAAAATATGTGCATGGAGCAAACGGCAGTTTGTATAACATACATGATTATGCTGATGACTTCATGTCACATCCGAGTCTTCCTGTCTCTATGTTTCCGAATGCAAATGTCTGAATTTCTTTTAATGAATGTGGAAAATTCAAGTGGATCTTATTTGCATGTCCTGTAAGGCTGGTGTGTTAAGAGATGAGCTGTAAAGTATCTATTCCCTGAGGATTCAAATGTGAGTCATTGAGGCCTAAGAGGGTAGTCCCGTGCGCTCTTGCTGAGCATGGAAAATCACAGGGGTTGACCCGTCTCCGCCACTGGAATGTGATTTCCACCCTCAGCAAGAGAGCAGTTCCCAAGGACCCAGGGCAACATCACTACAGCAGGGGGAAAAATTTATTAGACGTGCTTCTCAATAGACTTTGTCATGTTGCGAAAGAGACAAACACGGGCCTAAAGAATTCTAGAAGGACATACAAGCACGTGTGTGTGCTTTTAAATAAAACTACCAAAAAAGAGGGTAACTTTGCAATAATGTACAATCTGTAGCATTAATTAATGCATTGGGCACACTGTAAAAATAATTTTTCCGACGTAAATAAAACAAAGATTATTGGAGTATGTTTTACTACATCTTTTTCATGTTTAATTCAATGTGTTATATGCAGTTTCTTTGTAAGTAATTATGAAATTTCCAAGCAATTTTTAAGTCAAATTGTTTCTACACCATTTTTTCAGTGTATAAAGAAATAACAATGAACAGTATTTTACAGCATTCTAGATTCATGGTAATTTCTACATACTACATACATTTTTAACTTTTCAAGATGTATAAAATAACTCAAATGTATTATAAACAAGCATAAATTAAATAAATATATTAATATTAATGATATGTAAAATATTTTAAATGTATAACAATGAAAAAATATAATCAAAATTACAAATAAGTATTTTAAATGGTGAATATTAACCATGATAGTTAATTTTACGTAATGCATGAACTAATATTAATGAATTAATCCTTATTTCAAAGTGTTACCTAAAAGAGTAACAGTAAAATAAAGTTCACAAAATGTATTTACATCGCATATTTTTCAGTTCACACACATCACAATGCAATATAAATATATAATCAGTTTTAATGATGATTAACAGTCAAGTCAGTGGTGATGACTGTCAAAATGATTCTCATTGTTCATTTATAATTTATAATATGTTGGATTTCTATGTAACATTAGCATCAATTACCCCTTGATTGTCTTACACTGATAAAGATGCTGACAGGTGATAAAAGCTGTTGAAAAGCGAATTAACGGACGATTACTTTAGTATTTTGAATGAGATTTTCTGCTGAGTTGTTGAGCTAATCTAATCTTGTTTATATTCTGAAAAGGCATTTTATGTGGGTTGAGGAAATTACCATTTGAAGGGCGGAAAGGCAATCAAATCAATCATATTTTGAGACGCAAACTGTTTCATGTGAAATAAAAACAGTTCTCTCGGCTTTCAGTGTATTTAGACAGGTACTTTTTCAACAGTCCATTCTTAATATCCCTCATACTGCACAGAGCTACGGATTAATCTGCCCCCCCTCGCTGGCCCAGATGGACAGAGCCTGTTCACTGTTATTAAATCCCGAAGTGTTTTGTGCTCAAATCATCAACACATTCAAAGCCCCCGCCTTCATCAGATCACATATATATATATATATATAGCATCACAATGCATTCTGTAGATGTCAAACGGAAAAACACAGAGCAACATATATACTGTGAGCTAGATGGTCCAGCGATCTCTTTGTCGGTTCTCTGACGATCGCTCAGAAATCTGGGGTTGGCCCACTAATCTCTGCATTACTCTTTGCCAAGGGATTACGGAGTGACAATTTCAAGAGGAAGGAAAGATGTAATGCCGCGCTTAAGCCTCTGGTCCTATTAAAAGCCAAATAGTGCTGTGACATCAACACAAGCGCTGCTTCACAGTTGCTAAACATTTCATGAAGTTGATGCATTCTCTAAATGCAAATAAGGATATTTCCGTTCCGTCCCTCAGGAAAATCACTTTTCACACTTGTGTGGTTCCGGCTGTCTGAAGACTACCCTTAAGCACTTGGCATTTTTAAAGCTTTAGAGACTGTTCAGTCGATTAATCCAAGAGGTATGTTTAAATCCATCTTCAAATTAACAAGGTAAAAATGAGAAAATCTAGAAAAGCCAGAGTGTGGCCCATTAAAAGGCCTTTTCAGGTGCTGGTGGTTTACAAAGCCAATGGACGTAATCCTATTTTTTTGAAGTGCCCCGGAATCTGCTTTTTCCAACTGGTAAGGACCAGGTCTGAGGTTTAAAAGAGCCAAAGGGTGATGACCCACAGAGCCTTTGTCTTGACAGAAGAGAACATAATAAAAGGATTAGTCAAAAATACTGTTCAGTTATAGGACTACAATAAGCAGGAGCAGGGACTGCTCAAAACCTGTGGTAACATTCACTGGAGGTTGTTCCTTTTAAAATGAGGTGGAAGGCTCTAGGAAATGGCATGAATTCACAAGTAACTACTTTATTTTTGCTCCGAGGAAATCCCATGGGGAACACAAAATAACTTCAGTCTACGGTAATTAACTTTGTTGCAACCTTTGGTTGGAGAGTGCACTCGTCCCTGCAATTCTTTTGCCACAGCACTTCAGCAGCTGCCTCTGACTAGACCTTCAGCAGTAATGCTTTTATACAAACTAACCACAATTGCCCATGCAATTTGTAACACACGTCTCATATCTAAAACACATTAAATTTGTACAAAGATGAGCATTAATAAAATGTTTGATGAAATCTCTTAAGAGGAACAGTAGCTTTAGCTAATTCATTTATTTTCTGTTCCTTGAACTTGCTGCACTGAAAGATGATTTTGTCTAAGAGCTACATTCTCTCCGTACTGAGGGATTTAGTCTTTAGTGGCTATATTCTGTGGGTTCTCCTTTATTTCTCATTATTATAACCAGTACAGGAGAAAAAAAAAAAAGTTTTCAGTGTCACATGATCCTTCAGAAATCATTTGAATATGCTGATTTGGTGCTCAAGAAACATACTATTATCAAAATTGAAAACAGTTGTTCTTCTTAATATTTTTGTGGAAACTGTGATATTTTATTTTTTTCAGGATTCTTGATGACTAGAAAGTTCAAAGAACAGCATTTATTTGAAATATAATTAATTTGTAACATTATAAATGTCTTTACTGTCACTTTTGATCAACTTAATGTATCATTGCTGAAAAAAAGTATAATTTCTTTAAAAAAAAAAAAAGTATTTGACTGACCCCACACTTTTGAACAGTTGTGTATTTTTGTATATGGAGAGTGGAGAGGCAGGTCAAGGTAAATTGCAGCGTACATTTCCGACACATAGTCGACATAATTAGTATGATTATGGTGATGGAATCACCAACCATCCAGTGAAATGACACCTGTGGTTTGGATTAGATGTAAATCCTCAAGACCTCATTAAATAAAAGACCAGAATCACTGCTCAATTTAAGAAACTCTGCTCTGAAATTAAAATAATTTTAATTTCATGTTATGGTCCGATTTTACTTTATACAGAGGTTGGATTCTGTTTGAAGGATTTCTCCTTTGATTGGTACCTCATTAGCAGGCCGGCAGGAATGTGAGCGTGTAGAACTCCACAAAAATATAGATGTGGAAAGCTGGCATTCACAAAGCTCTACACATCCCTGTTTGTTTATGAAAGATTTTGACTAATTTGATTATGCTTGCAGCTAGCAAAAAATGTCTAATACCCTCAACTGTTTAACGGATTTTACCATGTTCAAATACATCCCACAGATCCCCCCCAAATCAGCATGGAAAATACAAAGAAAGTCCACAGTTTCTGCTCATTAGTGGGAGTGTGATCAACAATGCTGAGCCAGCCATCTTACAAATGAGCACTAGTTTAAGACCAGTTACCAAACTGCAGACAATCACTCTTATGTGCTTCTCTGTTGAAAAGGCTTTAGGGCCTGAAAAAAGGCAAGAGAGGATTGTGTGAGGAGCTTTCATTATATGCAAAAGATAGAAGAAAACTGCCTAAGATGGAAAAGACATGTAAACATAAAAATGTTAAGAAATATGAGGATTGATTTCTTCATACCACTTTGTAACATCTGTTGATATCTGTTTCTGGCTGCCATTTATGGGGGTGGTGATGTAAAAAGTCTCACTACAGTATTTATGATTTAAACTCAAGTGTTTTAGAGGTTTGTAGAGGTCTTTGGTTAACAAAAGGCTATATAATGTAGAAATATTAACATATACACTGCTGTTACAAAGTTTAGGGTCTGCAAGATAAAAAAAAAAAAGAAATTAATATTTTTATTTAGCAAGGACACATTAAATTAATATCAAATGGCTGTCATTTATAGTGCTACAAAAGATTCCTATTTTAAATTAATGATGGTCTTTTGAACTTTGTATTCAACAAAAAATCCTGACAAAAACACATCACAGTTTCTACAATCAATCAATCAATCAATCAATCAATCAATCAATCAATCAATTCAGCTTTGCCATCACATAATTAAAATACATTTAAAATATATAACAATAGAAACATTGTTTTAAACTGTAATAATATTAAACATTATTACCGTTTTACTGTATTTTTAAACATTCAAACATATTACTAGTATAGATTGATGCCTTGTGAATTAATAATTTGGTAACATTTTACAATAATTCTTTGTATATGATTCAACACATTTACTGCTCAGCAATTCAAAGTTTTTTCTCTTGTACAGACTGTGCTTTACATAAATTGAATTGCAATGGACCTTCCCTTTGTTGACAACAGTACTCTTTTTTTTCTTGATGTTACCTTGGAACCTGAACTTTTTGCTGTTTACCAGGTTGAGACAGGCTGATTAATCTGCTGTTATGTGGTTTAGGAAAAGCAAGAGAAAGATTCTCTTGTTTCCCTCCACCTGCACACATGTAGATATGGAGGCCGGGAGACAGGCTGGGTGAGGACACTTGTGTCTGATGTCCACCATTATCAGTAGTGGCGTTCTGATGTCTGTGTACTTTTGTTCTCTGACAGGGGATTAGCATTGTTTCACTTATCTTCACTTGATGACTGAACAATGGGGCCCTAAAATGGGGAAGATAGATGTAACACAGTTAGGACTACAGGGGGATCTCCACTATCTAAATGAATCCTACGCTAAATTTAACTGCTGTTTGGAATGGTTTAAAGAGTAACTTTTCTGGAAGACCTAACCATTAGCCATGCAATGCTACTTTATTAGCCACTTAGTCCAAAAAAGCTAGTTTAGCATTACCTACTAGTAAAACAAACAACCAGATATCCACCAATGTTAAAAGTAATTCATGTTTCTAGCTAGGACTTATGATTATACACTTGTACCAAATAAACCTTTAACTCAAATAAACCTTTTACAGATGAATGCAAATAGCCAGCAGCAGATTGTTGAAGCAATGTCTCTGATTTGTTCTGTCAAAGTATTCAGTGCAGCAAGTTAGATTTAGCTGGTCCTGGTAGATCTAAGCTGGGTTCACTGGCCAATCACCAACAGCATCAGAAATGGAGCCGGCACTTTCAAGGAACTTCAAAAAGATGGTTCAATGAGAGTTTACTTTAATCAAGCACATCTCTTAGGAAGCTGTTTGTCAGGAGAGAAACTTTACTGATGTTAATTTTATGGTCAATATTTTACATCAGTTGCCCAGTAAAAATGACAAGATTTATATCTTGTTTTGTGGAAAAAATTCTACATTCTAAAAGTATTAGTGGCAGTAATAGCAGTAGCACTCTGTTAGTATTAGCATAATATGTTAAAAGAGGTGCCCGTTGTCCTAGGCACATTTTACTGTCTAAGAAAATTTAATGTGATATTATTAACACAAAATAATTATATAATTGGTTACAATTAAATATTTCACTCATATATTTTATATCCACTACAGCAAGGTTTATCTAGGAAAAAATACTGACTGTTTCATCCTCCAAAATAAATTTTTCCCCTTAAAAACTAGTGCTTTAAATTAATAAAATCATCACAAAAGAATGCCTGGGAAAGAAACTTTTCTTGTGCCTGGCAGTCCTGGTGTTCGGTGCTCTGTAGTTCAAGAAGGTGATCTGATTTTGTAGCTGAGCCAAACCTGACAGTTATTGAAGTGCACAGGACAGACTCAGTGACAGCTGAGTAGAACTGTGTGAACAGCTCCTGTGGCAGGTTGAACTTCCTCAGCTGGCGAATGAATGCAACTGTAATGGGATGTGTGAATGACACGAGACAATGGCTACCGGGGTAATACAGAGATATTTTTAATTACTTCATGTTGTGTCGTCTTGGAGTTTCATAAGCAGAACATCATATCAGTACTTCCACAGCATGAAGGTAAGAACTTATGGATTTATGAATGAACAGCTCATTTTAAAATCTTCCTGGTCTACTGACGTTTGTTATGTCATTCACTTCAATCATTACAATACTCAGGATAACTTTTGTTAACTCCACTTCACCAGCTAATTACTCCTCGACAGCGATGCCATAGAAATATACAGAGCTACCGCAAAAACAAAAGTTTTTGACTATTGACACATAAACTATTGACACATATAACATATTAGCTCGTGTTAGCAGGCGTACAGAACCAGCCCTCTCTACCTCGCATACGCCTGAGGTGTACATTCAAAGCATATACCGTAAATAAACGCACAGGCGCTCTATTTTTGGAATAGATTCTTCAAAGCCTTGTGGATAATATTGTGTTCCAGATCAATTTAGAGAGAAAAATGAACGGCATCACAGAACTGAAGCAAAACAATGCTTAGTTCCCTGAGTGACTCCAACCACTCTGCAGCCCAATAATGAAGTGTGAAATTGAACTGTCAGTACTCTGTGATTGTGTGTCTTCTCTTGCCAGAGGGATCACATTGCGGCTGATAAAGCTGCACACAATGCAGGTTCTGACACACGGTCACAGAGAACATGTCCTCCCAACCTCCACTTATCTGCTCATCATTTGTGGAGCTACAGTTGCAACGATGACACCCCCAACACAAATCTACTGTCATATCAGGCGTGGTAAAAGGGCGATAATTCTGATGAATTTATGATAAACCACTGAGGAGCTGAGTGCTAAATGGCACGTTGATTGGATTTTTTCCTTCATGTCTATTCTTGGATTACAGTCACCATAGTGGCTTAATTGCTGAAAGTAGCTGCTCCACTGTTGCATGGATAACAGCTGCCTGAGATTGTTGTAGCACACTGTAACTACCTACAAGGAAAGGTGGCATATTTATGTAGTTACTTAATGAGGTGAACCTTGGGAGCCTTAATTAGGGATTAATTAATCATTCTGTTGTGCAAATAATATGAAATAATATGAAAGCATCTTTACATGTTTACATTGTTATCTGTGGTTTCCTTTTTTTCTCTTTTATTTAGGTAAACATCATTTTTATCTCTGAGTCACCAAACTAAACTGAACACCTAATTACAAAGATATTTTATTCAGCAAGGATGCATTACATTAATCAAAAGTGACAAAGACATTTATAATATTACAAATGTTACAATAATTCACAATCACTTACAACAAATGTTACAGTATTTGTATTTCAAATTCTTTTGAGCTTTTTAGTCAAAGAATCCTGAAAAAAGTAACAGTATACACAAAAATATTAAAAAAATATTAAGCGCCACAACTGTTTTCAACATCATAAAATAATAAGAAAAGTTTTCTTGACCAGCAAATCAGCATATTAGAATGGTCATGAAGGTTCATGTGACACTGAAGACTGGAGTCATTTTTTAAAAATATATTCAAATAGAAAACAGTTATTTTAAATTGCAAAAAATATTACAGTTTTTACCATTTTTGATCAAATAAAATGCAGCCTTAGTCAATATAAGAGACTTCTTTTGAAAAACATTAAAACCTTTTTCTGACCCCAAACTTTTGAATAGTAGTGTATATTAATATATCAATAAACCAATCAATACTAAAATAAATAAAGCAGCCACTTGAAGACAAACTGACCTTACCTCATTAATTTTCAATGACCGCTGGCGAGATGCAGTAACATGAGCAACAGTGACCATTGGTGAATCGATTTGGGCGTATCCAACAATAAAAGATACCTGCATTTATGCAAAGGCAAATTTCATGTAGTAAGAGTGAAGACAATAAAGCTCACATGATTCTGTCAGCTAATTTAATAACAAATATTTAAAAAATGACACATGAAAAAAAAAACATACTTGAGGTCTGTATAAACTTACTCCCTTACTGTTTCTAGGGCAGCCAGTACTTAGAATGCCTACAGATGACCAACCAGTACTGAGACTGGTGACATGCAGAGACAAAGACATTGGCGCTGTGAATGGGGTTTTAGAGAGGGGCGTGATGCCCCATGCTGCTGTAGACCACAGAACTGTGTCTGGGCTATAATCTCGTCTCTGTCAGAGTTACTGATTTGAAGGGAACATAATGCTTAGTGTAGTAAACTTTAAAGGGGGTTCTGACCGAGTACACTTACTAAATTGAGCAATACTGAATCCATAAAAACTGTACAGGAGCATACGGGAAATGGAATGGATTGACAAACAAATTGAATCTAAGGTGCTGGCACACTATATCAGATCGTTCCGGCCCAATTTAAGCCATAATCCAGTACCCCAGACATATCAAATTCCTGAAGTTGAGACACTGACCTACATGCAAAGGAAAGGTGTGTGCGAGAGAAAGACAGAGGACGCGTCATAGCTGGAGGCAGAGTGAAAGTGAGCGAGAGAGAGAATTATCATACTTCCTTCTGTCGGCTCATGCTCTCACCTGTCCGATCCCATTGTTCCATTCATGCACATTGTGTCATTATCCACAGTATGCACCAGTGGCCCAGAACCACAGGTGAGGTCCATCCGTTCTCCTCCACCCAAGAAAACACCACCGCAAAAGTCAATTTCCTCAACACAACCTCAAATGTGGTTAGGCCTGGTAACAATTTTGTAGAAGAAGTATAAGCAGAATTGATCAGTGCTGCTGCTTGTGGGTGGGGGGTTTCGTTGGGGCGGAGGTGAAGTTAAGACACCTGTCTCAGCCCGAGCCATTCCTTCCTGTACACGAGAGGAGTAGATACATTCTGCCGAGCACTTCAGCTGTCTCCTGTCATTTAGTGGAGACAGATATGTGTGCAAACACTAGGGTTTGGCTCAGGGTCTTGGTGAAGCATAGGGATGAAATTAATTCTGCCTCTCACTCCTGCTTTAAATTGACTGTGACATTTAAAACGCTGCATGAGACAAGATGTGTGCATTAATAAGTTGCGCAAGCTGCCGATTGGAGGGTTCCCTCTGGAGCAGCACTCATTTGCACCACTTTTCCTCAGCTCTAGGGAACCTCTGAGGCCTCCCTGCTTTATTGACAGATGTTGTTGTTATTGTTGTTGTTCTCATGTCAGCTTTACTTCTAATTTAACATTCCCTCCTATGATTAGAACAGGTTCAAGACAAACTGAATGCTGACGGTAAAACTGACTTGCCAATATTCATAGAAATGAAGAGATCTTATTATGTGGTAAACGCTACGTAGTTGAGGTACGCTGCAGTAAAGCACTTAATTGTAAGCCTAATACGGTGATTATCTCTTCAGCGCGATGATGATGATGATGATGATGATGATAGGCAGTCTTTAATAAATCCACAGAAGGTAAATCCAAAGAGAGAAAAGACTTGCAACACATGTAACATTGACGAGACCCGACAACAATGAACAGAAAGACAGCAACTTAAATACACAAGCAGACTAGACTAATTAAATGATACACACCTGAACAGAATGACACAATTAACTCAATGAACAAAAATGTTGCAAAATAAAAGTTCAAACTGAATTATACGGTGACAGACAGATAATTTCTTTCATATGTAAGACAATAATTTTATTATAACCTAAATCGGAATCAAATCAAATTGAGAGCTTATGAATTTGAATTGAATTGGGAAATCTTTATTGATACCCAGCCATAATAATGTAATTGTAATAATAATAATATTTTTTGAAAATTAACCTCTTTTTCAATCAAATTATTTTAAAGGTCCCATATTGTCAAAACTGAAATTTCCTGGCTTTTTTCACGATAACTGAGGTCTAGGTGCTATGTAACTACCATATAAGTTTCAAAACAGTCAGTCCACAGTAAAATGCACACAGCCTGCATAAAGTAGCTGTGATTTT